>NW_026551931.1:0-1161 GCF_027596085.1 Anoplopoma fimbria | reverse complement strand
GGCCCCGAACATATTTATCCTCAGTTAGTTACACTATTACCCTCACTACTAGGTCTGTGGTTACACACATTTCTCCATACTGAGTTCTTGTTTCAAGCTCTTTACAAAGTCATTTTTATGCTTTACAAAGTCATTTTTATGCTCAGCACAACAGTTAATCTCACATCCAAAATGGATTTATGCAACCTAAATGCCACATAATCAGTGGCCGACTGGTCTCTGAACATTCCTCCATGACGAAAATAATTATTCTTTATGGTTAATGAATTGCAACCGCCGGAGGATAATAGATTTTTTTTTTTTATTCTTTAGATGAAGCAGAGTGTAGCAATTTATTTTATAGTAATTTTGTGTTAGCTTGTGAATTAGTATGTAAATATGTGCAAAATTGACTGTAAATACAGTTTTGGTGGTGGTTGAGTCAGCTATCTGGTTACCGAATGCATTTTGTGCCAAAGCAAGCTACAGCTCTCCCTGTTTTCACTATGATTAAAAGCCAATACCATTAGAATGATGGTGCACATTGTATCTTGCACAAAATCTGATGGTATGGCCTTTTTTTATGAGGCAGCGCAATGTAGCATGAAATGGCCCACATGCAGACAATCCCAGCAGACAAGAACAGTTCAGTGATTTATTGAAAAGTGAAGGTACATAGGCTAACTGGCATGGGGAGCAAGTACGAAGAGAACTGACAGCAAATCCACAGTTCAGATTATAGTTCTGGTTGGTGTAAGGCAAAGGCACCACAAAATTGATGATCTGGCCCTGATTGAGTAAGAGAGACACTTCTGACTGTGGAAAGGATATACTGGTTGATGTGGGAGACAGGTGGCTACGACAGGCGGAAAAGTGAAAGAGCATCTGGAGGACTGGTAGAGAATGGCAATGACTGCAAGGTGTCAAAGAAATGTAGGGGCCCGTGGAAGTTGGAACGGCAGAATGGAGTGACAGAGAGGCAGGTGACATAGTGACAATGTTATAGCCGTCATACTGTCTTACTTGTTGATTCATTTGTTTTTGTTTTTCAAACGACCATTATTCGGTTAATAATATGACGACAGTTGTTTCATTGCAGTATGTAGGAGTGGCAGCTCAGCAAAAGCAGCTGTGGCTATTTTCTCACGGCCCTGGGGCAACTCTACTATACGAAGAAAAGTA
>NW_026551930.1:0-683 GCF_027596085.1 Anoplopoma fimbria | reverse complement strand
TGCATGAGTTTCTTCAAGTAAGGGCCTCTGGACTCATAATAACAAGTTTCCTCATGTTTTCATGAAAACATGATACTTTCATCACTTTTAGATGCATTTACAGCTTTTCTGCTGCAAAAAGACGTTTCAGGCTTGAAATACCCCAAAAGTGTCTTTTCTGACAGGAATTCATACTTTACATGAGTTTCAGCCTTGAAATACCCGAAAAGTGTCTTTTCTGACAGGAATTCATACTTTACATGAGTTTCTTCAAGTAAGGGCCTCTGGACTCATAATAACAAGTTTCCTTGTTTTTCATGAAAACATGATACTTTCATCACTTTTAGTGCATTTACAGCTTTTCTGCTGCAAAAAGACGTTTCAGCCTTGAAATACCCAAAAGTGTCTTTTCTGACAGGAATTCATACTTTACATGAGTTTCAGCCTTGAAATACCCGAAAAGTGTCTTTTCTGACAGGAATTCATACTTTACATGAGTTTCTTCAAGTAAGGGCCTCTGGACTCATAATAAGTTTCCTTGTGTTTTCATGAAAACATGATACTTTCATCACTTTTAGATGCATTTACAGCTTTTCTGCTGCAAAAAGACGTTTCAGCCTTGAAATACCCAAAAAGTGTCTTTTCTGACAGGAATTCATACTTTACATGAGTTTCAGCCTTGAAATACCCGAAAAGTGTCTTTT
>NW_026551929.1:0-2500 GCF_027596085.1 Anoplopoma fimbria | reverse complement strand
TTCAACCCTTCCCGAAGTCCTAGAGACTCGGGGTCGGTACCATTCGATCGGGCTTGGCCTAATTAGTGGGGCGGAGACCACTTCCAAGGCTCTACCACATTCGGAAAAGGGTGTATTTTCAAAAAGGATCAAGAATCTGTGGTTTTCATCCCTTATCCTAACCCTAACCCTAACCCTAACCCTAACCCTAACCCTAACCCTAACCCTAACCCTAACCCTAACCCTAACCCTAACCCTAACCCTAACCCTAACCCTTAACCCTAACCCTAACCCCTAACCCTAACCCTAACCCTAACCTAAAACCCTAACCCTAAACCCTAACCCTTCGATCACAGAAGACACGGAGTACCATTCCAAGTCCCTACTTACCTAGAAAAAAACCCTAATCCTTCAACCCTTAACCCTAACCCTAACCCTATCCTAACCCTAACCCTAACCCTAACCCTAACCCTAACCCTAACCCTAACCCTAACCCCATCCCTAAAAAACCAACTTAACCCTAATTAACCGGAAAAAAAAAACTAACCACATGGGGAACCCTATGGCAGCTATATCACAGGAAGGACCTAGAACTCTAACCCTAGTACCATTGGAAAGGCCGTGCCCTACTTACTATAGATGTACGTTAGAAAAAAAGTTTGTAGGATCTTCAGAAAAAATGTTATTCAAAAAGGCGTCCTGATCCTAACCCATTTTTTGCCCTTTCACCCCCTTCCCGAAGTCCTACAGACTCGGGGTCGGTACCATTCGATCGGGCTTGGCCGATTAGTGGGGGCGGAGACCGTTTCCAAGGCTCTACCACATTCGGAAGAGGGTGTATTTTCAAAAAGGATCAAGAATCTGTGGTTTTCATCCCTTATCCTAACCCTAACCCTAACCCTAACCCCTAACCCTAACCCTAACCCTGGCAGCTAACATCTAACCCTAACCCTAACCCTAAGACTAAACCCTAACCCTAACCCTAACCCTAACCCTAACCCTGGAGTCAACCCTAACCCTAACCCTAACCCTAACCCAGACCACTTACAAGACGGTAACCCTCATGAAAAACCCTATTCACTAAAAACCAATAACCCTAACTTTCCTACCATTCCCAAGGTCCTAGAGAGTCGGGGTTGGTACCATTCGATCGGACTTGGCCGAATTAGTGGACACGGAGACCACTTCCAAGTCTCTACCAACCTTGTAATCAGAAAAACCCTAACCCTATTCCTAAGAACCCTAATCCTAACTCATGTGTAATCGTGGTTTTCATCCCTATTCCTAACCCTAAACCCTAACCCTAACCCTAACCCTAACCCTAACCCTAACCCTAACCCTAACCCTAACCCTAACCCTAACCCTAACCCTAACCCTAACCCTAACCCTAACCCTAACCCTAACCCTAACCCTAACCCTAAAATTTTCTAAAAAAATTAACATGGGGAGTCTATGGCAGCTATATCACAGGAAGGACCTAGAGACTCGGGGTAGTACCATTGGAAAGGCCGTGCCCTACTTACTATAGATGTACGTTAGAAAAAAGTTTGTAGGATCTTCAGAAAAAATGTTATTCAAAAAGGCGTCTTGATCCTTTTTCATTTTTTGCCCGTTTCACCCCTTCCCGAAGTCCTACAGACTCGGGGTCGGTACCATTCGATCGGGCTTGGCCTAATTAGTGGGGGCGGAGACCGTTTCCAAGGCTCTACCACATTCGGAAGAGGGTGTATTTTCAAAAAGGATCAAGAATCTGTGGTTTTCATCCCTTATCCTATCCTAACCCTAACCCTAACCCTAGCGAGTCAATGGCAGCTACATCAAAGGAAGGACCTAGAGACTCCGGATGGTACCAATCGATCCGCGGTGGAGTCATTAGTGGGAGTAGAGACTACTTACAAGACGGTAGGACCTTCATGAAAAAGTTATTCACTAAAAACCAATATTTTCTTGGGTTTCGAACCATTCCCAAGGTCCTAGAGAGTCGGGGTTGGTACCATTCGATCGGACTTGGCTGAATTAGTGGACACGGAGACCACTTCCAAGTCTCTACCACCTTCAGAAAAAAAAAAAGTTATTCAAGAATATGTAATCCTCTCATGTGTAATCGTGGTTTTCATCCCTATTCCTAACCCTAACCCTAACCCTAACCCTAACCCTAACCCTAACCCTCCCTAACCCTAACCCTAACCCCTAACCCTAACCCTAACCCTAACCCTAACCCTAACCCTAACCCTAACCCTAACCCTAACCCTAACCCTAACCCTAACCCCTAACCCCTAACCCTAACCCTAACCCTAACCCTAACCCTAACCCTTAACCCTAAAACCCTAACCCTAAAAAACCCCCTAACCCTAACCAGCTATACCCTAAGGAAGGACCTAACCCTAACCCTAAAACTATAGATGTACAAAAAGTTTGTAGGATCTTCAGAAAAAATGTTATTCAAAAAGGCCTTGATCCTTTTTCATTTTTTGCCCGTTTCACTCCCTTCCCGAAGTCCTACAGACTCGGGTCGGTACCA
>NW_026551928.1:0-2961 GCF_027596085.1 Anoplopoma fimbria | reverse complement strand
CATCCTCCTGTATACGGTGTGCCGGATTACCGGTGTTTTCACGGTACGGTACCGGTGGACCGGCCGGCTCAACCTCCTATAGCTAGCATAGCTAGAGGAGGTTGAGCCGTCTGGGAAAACTAGAGGAGGCGTCCCGGTAGAATCCCGGTGACCGGGAAATAGGTTCCGGCGATCACCGCGCATTGCATGCCGGGTAGATTTTATTTATTTATTTATTTTTTAATTTTAATTTTTAATTTTTTTTTTAATTTTAATTTTTTTTTTTTTAATTCAATAACTTTATTGAGACATTTGTTCATACATATAAAACACAATATATTTATATATATATATATATATATATGTATATATTTACATTTTCAAGTTCTTATTTTTAAGATCTTAAGTTGATGCCACGAAGGCTGAAACATCATCTATTATCTTTATTTAATGTTTTATTCTATTCATTTAATGTTTCATTATCTTTATTAAATGTTATATTCTCTTTATTTAATGTTTCATTCTCTTTATTTAATGTTTTATTATCTTCATTTAATGTTTTATTCTCTTTTTAATGTTTTAATATCTTTATTTAATGTTTTATTCTATTTATTTAATGTTTCATTCTCTTTATTTAATGTTTTAATATCTTTATTTAATGTTTTAATATCTTTATTTAATGTTTTCTTATCTTTATTTAATGTTTCGCGTTTGTCACAGTCGCGGTGCAGTGACGTCACGTCATGATGTTTTCACGGATGTTTATCTGGACGGCTCATCCTCCTGTATACCGGTGTGCCGGATTACCGGTGTTTTTCACGGTACCGGTACCGGTGGACCGGCCGGCTCAACCTCCAGCCGGTCTTTTAGCACACTAAAACGGCGTAAAATGACCTCCAGCAGCCCAGGGAGGAAAAAAATAGCAGGCGCTTTCCGGAGGATTTTAGTGCTGAAATCCGGCTGAATCTGTCTTTTAAGGCAGTGAAACGGCGTAAAATGACCGGCATCACAGCGTCAAAACACCCGCAGCAGAGTGCTCCAAGTCAGGGTAAACTCTGGGAGTGACAGCGGGTCTTTTAGCACACTAAAACGGCGTAAAATGAACCGACACAACCATGCTGCTCCATCCGCCTAAAAAATGACCGCGACCGCCAGCTGAAAACGTCCGTAAAAGAGAGCATGAAGTGGCTAAACAGTGGTGCCATCAGCCTGTCTCTCCATGCTGCTGAATCCGCGTGAAAATGACCGCGACCGCGGGCTGAAAACGGAAGGATAGCATAGCTAGAGGAGGTTGAGCCGTCCGGGAGCTAGAGGAGCCGTCCCGGTAGAATCCCGGTGACCGGGAAATAGGTTCCGGCGATCACCGCGGATTGCATGCCAGGTAGTTTTTATTTTATTTTATTTTTTTAAATTCAATAACTTTCTTGAGACATTTGTTCATACATATAAACGAAAGATCATTATCTTTATTTAATGTTTTATTATCTTTATTTAATGTTTCGCGTTTGTCACAGTCGCGGTGCAGTGACGTCACGTCATGATGTTTTCACGGATGTTTATCTGGACGGCTCATCCTCCTGTATACCGGTGTGCCGGATTACCGGTGTTTTTCACGGTACCGGTACCGGTGGACCGACGGCTCAACCTCCTATAGCTAGCATAGCTAGAGGAGGTTGAGCCGTCTGGGAAACTAGAGGAGGCGTCCCGGTAGAATCCCGGTGACCGGGAAATAGGTTCCGCGATCACCGCGCATTGCATGCCGGGTAGATTTTATTTATTTATTTATTTTTTTTTAATTTTAATTTTTAATTTTTTTTTTAATTTTAATTTTTTTTTTTTTAATTCAATAACTTTATTGAGACATTTGTTCATACATATAAAACACAATATATTTATATATATATATATATATATATATATGTATATATTTACATTTTCAAGTTCTTATTTTTAAGATCTTAAGTTGATGCCACGAAGGCTGAAACATCATCTATTATCTTTATTTAATGTTTTATTCTATTCATTTAATGTTTCATTATCTTTATTAAATGTTATATTCTCTTTATTTAATGTTTCATTCTCTTTATTTAATGTTTTATTATCTTCATTTAATGTTTTATTCTCTTTGTTTAATGTTTTAATATCTTTATTTAATGTTTTATTCTATTTATTTAATGTTTCATTCTCTTTATTTAATGTTTTAATATCTTTATTTAATGTTTTAATATCTTTATTTAATGTTTTCTTATCTTTATTTAATGTTTCGCGTTTGTCACAGTCGCGGTGCAGTGACGTCACGTCATGATGTTTTCACGGATGTTTATCTGGACGGCTCATCCTCCTGTATACCAGTGTGCCGGATTACCGGTGTTTTTCACGGTACCGGTACCGGTGGACCGGCCGCTCAACCTCCAGCCGGTCTTTTAGCACACTAAAACGGCGTAAAATGACCTCCAGCAGCGGTAAACTCTGGGAGTGACAGCGGGTCTTTTAGCACACTAAAACGCGCGTAAAATGAACCGACACAACCATGCTGCTCCATCCGCCTAAAAAATGACCGCGACCGCCAGCTGAAAACGTCCGTAAAAGAGAGCATGAAGTGGCTAAACAGTGGTGCCATCAGCCTGTCTCTCCATGCTGCTGAATCCGCGTGAAAATGACCGCGACCGCAGGCTGAATATTTTTAAGATCTTAAGTTGATGCCACGAAGGCTGAAACATCATCTATTATCTTTATTTAATGTTTTATTCTATTTATTTAATGTTTCATTATCTTTATTAAATGTTATATTCTCTTTATTTAATGTTTCATTCTCTTTATTTAATGTTTTATTATCTTCATTTAATGTTTTATTCTCTTTGTTTAATGTTTTAATATCTTTATTTAATGTTTTATTCTTTTATTTAATGTTTCATTCTCTTTATTTAATGTTTTAATATCTTTATTTAATGTTTTAATATCTTTGTTTAATGTTTTATTATC
>NW_026551927.1:0-6085 GCF_027596085.1 Anoplopoma fimbria | reverse complement strand
AGTGGTTCAGAGCGAACCACTAGAACATATAGAAGAAATACATAAACATGTCGAAATATTGAAATATGTACACACAGTGACAAGTACCAACCGATTTATTCATCATTGTGCTTATATGAGCTTTAAAATCCGGCAAAGAGATCAAACTTTTTGTTTTAAAGGGAGGGGAGCAGAGTACATAAACATTTTCTTTCCCAGCTCAGTCCGTGGACTTGGAAAAAAGATTTTTATTGTTTTTACATTACACATAATCTGATACTATTATAAATTATTATTATTTATTTAATATATTATTATGCTTTGTATAGTATAGAAAGCATAGAAAATGAATGTAATTATTTCAGATAGAGATAGAGAAAGAACACCACAGAAAGATAACATGAGCATACTAAACCCATAAGGAAAACATATTTTACAGTTTCAGATTATTATAGATGCTTTATTGTTTAAATAGTTTAAATACAAAATTGTACATATGTTTTTTGGGTGGATTACAAGGATTGCCCATTTAGTAGTATAGTTAAGATATATTTGTGTAAGACTGCATGCGATGTTTGTCATGCAAATAGAGATTATAGTTGCAATTCCACTGAATGATTAAAAACTACCTGAACATGCAAATACACCTTTGATCATGAGCTTTGCTACGGCAGAAGAACAAGAAACGGATAGTTAAGATTAGGTTCATCAAGGCCAGGTGGGAGTTCAAGATTTGTGAAGCTTTGCCTCGGCCTTTGCACAAACTGACCTGCAGCATGACTTGCTGTCAGTCATCATATGGATTAGCATTAATGTTCTGCACCCATCCATTTGGAAAACAGACAACATAAAAACACAATGGTAGCTGTGATATATAAAATGAAGAAAACTTTGTTGATTATTTTAGCCACTCTGGTCCAGTAGCCAGGCTTCGTTTCTTCCTTCCTGCTGTGGAGGAGCAGAGTCAGTGTTTTCACCGCCTCACTCAGCTCATCTGAGATCTTGTCAGAGTCAAAGGACTCCTCCGTCAGTTGGCTGCTGCTACCCTGAAAAATAAGTTAAATAAACCCGGATTAAATATTGTGAATATATTGATACGGCTGCTGCAGTTGAAATTCACATTTTTGTGTTTGTTAAAATATGAAAACTAACTACCCATGACGGGGTTTTTCAACCTTATAAGCCCCAATACAAGTAGGCACATCGGTAATAAGATGCACATCCAGTGTCATCCATTATAATCATGAAACGTATAAACTTAGAGGGTTTTATCCCAACTTTTTCATTGGCAACAAAATCTCATATATGATTAAATCAAAGATATAATTTGTTGATCTTCTTACAAACAAAACTAAATTTGGGCTCACTATACTGTTTTCTATTCACAGGTTTCTGAGCGACGTCTGACAAGGGAGGAATAAAACAAACCAGATCGGCAGCTTATTGTACATTATGAGGAGATAAACATATGAAGTTACTTAATTTGGTCGTGAAAAAAAAGCTAAAACTGTTGTGGAAGCTGACTTTCCCATATTTGTCTCCACATTCCTCACTCAGTCTTTGGTCTTTATCTACCTCATTGTCTTGAGATGCAGAGTCTTTATCCATCAGATGCGTCACTAACATTGTCTCCAGGAGGCTCAGCATCATCAAAGAAAAACTCCCAATGCAGTAGACCGCTGAGGGGAAAAGAGAGCATCATTTCTGAGAACAAATAACCGCACATTGCTCATAAGAAGTGCAGTCCAATAAAGAAATGATTCAGAGCTTCTTTACCTATAAGAGGAATCCTGTCTGAAGAGGAAGGCAGAATGTCATTGAGAATAAGCTGCATCACGGTGACGGCAAGCAGCACAGTGACCTTGAAGCTGAGCTTCTCCCCCTTTCTGAGATCATGAAGGAGGCCAAGTCCAGAAACAAGAAGAACAGGATCGGTAGCAGGAAGTTGACGATGTAGAGGGCGGACCGCCTCTTCATGGTGATCTGTGAAATGATGTTCAAGGGTCAGTTTAGTTTTAAATGTCAAATGCTAAACCGAGGTATAGGTATGTTATACACAACAAGAAAAACCACAAGGTAATGTGTCCCAACTTGACCAAAAGTTGGGACACATTAGTGTTACTTGACCAAAAGTGGTGAAAAAAACACAAAACCTAGAGAAGATGCATTGTCTTTGTTTTTTTGAAATAGCAAATTGGTGAATCAATAAAAACTTGAAGCCTTTGAACATGAAAAGCTTAATATTGAGCCCTCTGCGTGGTGCGAGATATAGAATGAATGCTTCTTGAAAGTTGCACCAGTTCAATAAACAATTGTCAATATAATATATGAGGGTGGTATACGATCAGAGCGTGGTAGGAAGCGGACACTCTGCATATTTTCCTGCTATTTGGACAGTTGCCAATCACATACCTATATTAAGACTCACAATGTGGAAATACATCGGTAAAATACTTGTGTGAACTTGAGACACACGGGTGGAAAATTGAGCGTATACTTTCCCCTTCTCTGTGTGTCTGTATCCAGAGATACTTACAGTGTAAACTAATATGCTTTGATTGAAGCCAAAATTGTCAACAGTTTTGTTGTTGATGGTCATGTCCAAGAACAGCCACTCTGACTGGGTCTGCATCTTCTTGCGAGACCAGTCTTCGTTCCACGAGGAGTCACCCATTTGAATAAGCTTTATATCCTCATCTGTTGTGGGAGATAAAAAAAAGGGTTTCCTTGAGGATTGTATGGTAGGTGTGTTCAGGTGACAATAAACAGTAAAAGGCATTAAAGCACACATATTAATACTCAAACAGACATGAGAACACATAAACAACGCATGGGAATTTATACATTTTTTAAACACCACAGGTAGCCGGCTCACCAGAATGTATGACGGACTTGAAAGAGAGGTTGCAGCTCTGAACATCGAAGGGAAATTTGTAAATTTGCATCTTGCATGTGCTGACCACCATCATGTCGTTTCTCACTATTACCCAACCGCCACTTTCAACGACGAGATACGGACTCGGAAGATTCTTGTCCTTCTCTGTCCTGTATGAGAACAAACACAAATGCTTTTAACTGAATTTCACATAATGTATTATCTATAATACTATACAATATAACATAATGTATAGTGAGAGTGTAATGAAACTGACATATCTCTGGTTCAACACTGGCTGGGGTCATTTGTTGCATGTTATAACGGACAAAGTCCTTTTTTCTTTCATTGTTTCTTTAAATATAACAAACACCATCTACACAAGTATGAACGTATCACTTATCTGTTGTTCCCACATTTGTACAATGAAGCTCAGACTGGGTAACATATTTGGCAACACTTCATAACACAGCTTGCTAACCCCTAACCCTGTGTAGGAACATGCAAATGCAGACAAAAGGTTGATATTAGCAGTTTTAATAACGAAACACTTTTTTTTACCTCTTCCTCGACCAACAGCGGTCAAAGGACATGATCTCGAAATCACTTGAATCCATTTTTATCCCTTTTATTCAATTTAAACTTGAACACTCGTAGCCTGACACGCTGCCAAGGTGCGTTTTTGAAGCGGCCATTTGGTGTCTTTGGTGTGATTGGAGTCTTAGTGGGTCTTATATGACAGGTACAGTATCTTATGGTGGCTAATGTTGGAAAAAATGAAGTTATAGTGCTTAGTAACTGAAATCACAAAGTTAGTTTACTGACTTTATGCCTCCCTTTCACCTTGCATTAAATAGTGTTTCATATCCAGATTGCATCTATACATAGGATTAAACCTGATAGTAATATGTTTTCCAGTGTCCACGTTGTGATCTGATTGAGATCTGATCTCTGTCTTAAAGTGGCCCTATTATGCTTTTCCACTTTTTCCCTCTCCTTTAGTGTGTTATATATATTTTTGTACATGTAAAAGGTCCGTAGAGTGTAAAACCTGAAGTCCACGCCTAAAAGGAGTTACCCTCTCTCCTTCACTTCCGTAACTTTATGAGGTCACAATGTAACTTGTGAGGTCACAATGTAACTTTATGAGGTCATAATGTTACGAAAGTGACGTAAAACTCACTTCCGTAGCCAGCTAGTTTGGCCCTCAAACAACAAAAGAGAGAGACGGAGATGAAGCTCCTGAGGAAGAGTTTTTTGAAATGTGAAATGTTGACCAATCACAACAGAGCGTTCTAGTTGACTAATCAGGGCAGACTTTGCTTTCTGGAGGGAGGAGCTACAATGGAGCGTTTCAGAGAGAGGGTGAGAAGAGGTGCTGCAGGACAGAATGATGAGAACAACAAGAAGGATTATGAGCATTAATGCATGTAAACATGTTGTAACCGTAACTTGAGATAAAAATATACACCCAGAAAATAGCCTAATAGGGCCTGTTTAAAGGGCTGGGCTGAAGCCTCGGGAGGCTGCATTGTGCACAGGCACTGCTGGAGGTAAGGTGCCTAATGCGAGGGAGACATCAGCCTAAAAAGATCCAAACTAACGCAGTTAGTACATTGTTTTGCTTCTGTGCCGTCACTCCTGTCTGCTTCTCCAACTGAGAGCTGGCCCACCACCATTACTGTAGTTAGTACTCTTACCTTGAATAAGTACCTGATATAACCACATTAGCTGGGCTAGGGGCTTCATATGTAGCATTGTCACCATGCAGAAACCTATGTCAGGTCATGTAAGATATTGTTTTTAGATGGGCTGAGGAAAATAATATGTGACGTGATTTAAATACATAAGGAACACTACTGGGAGGCTACAGAATGCTAAAAAAACACAATAATGGACCCGCCTTTCAACTTACCTAGTGCGTATTTAGAATTACAGTGCACAGACGAGTGTGTGTGGATTTCTGAGGGTGAGGGCATGCACTTACATTCAAACTTACATCTCTTCAATAGTTAGATCTGGCGTCCACAATAAACTAGTAGGAAGATAAATCCTTGTAATACCACTGAAGTCATCAGGATTCCAAGAAATGTCGTCATCCTGCCACATCTACGAGAAAAAAACAGGGTTGAAATGTGTTAAAAAAAAAAGGCTGTGGTCATTCATTTATTATTTATTTATTATTCCTTAGAGAGAACTCACCATATCAATCCAAATGTCTGAAACAAATTTCTGGTACTTCTCGTCCTATGACGAAAGAAATAATTGTGAAAATCTTTACAGACAGAGAACATGGAAACTTTCATAAAACTTAGGCCCAATTCAAGTTAATAAAGTTACAAGAAGTTTGTAAACATCAGTTTTGAGTAGGGGTAGGGAATTATCAGGGAATGCTTTGGCCATGATATTGATGATATCACAATATCAGGTTTTTCAAACCGATGTGAATCACCACAACCACAAGAGGTCCTTGGGCAAAAAATCATAAATGAGCACGAAAAAATATTACTGATGAGTCGAGTAGTATGCAAGAGTAGCCATGGACAGACAGACAGACATACAGAGAGAGAGAGAGAGAGAGAGAGAGAGAGAGAGAGACATGCACAGACGCACAAACACGAATGCACACATAATCTCCTAACAGGTTTACACTTGGCGGAGCTAATAAACAATTTTAACACAACAAATAAAACAAAACCTATAAGGATGAGGACGGCACAGACTAGCTGCTAGTGGGCAAGGCCATTTTTATAACATCCGGTTGTCTGCTTACATGATTTTGCGATTTCCTGTTAAATACAGAAATGGAACCAATATAACCTCCTTGACAAGAAATGATAATTGTAAATAGTAGTTATAAGCAACAACTTACCACATCTAGAATGGCATAGAGTAGTACATCCAGAACAACCTCGGTGGGAGATTTAGCTTTACCAGGCCGGGTCATGGCGTGCAGCTCTTTATTTTTGGTCAGATTCAGGTGCTTCAAAAGATCCCGAGGCCTGCAGGTACTATTGGAGAAGTTCCCTGGTACAGCTAAAACATCATGACACATTATCCATGAGAGTTTACTCTTAAAAGGAAAGAAGTAAGGAAAAGTGATGCTCTTACTTTTTTCCTTTGAATTAGAACTTTAGACCAACCCTGTTTGAGTTGCGTTCTCTCAAATATTTGTCATTTTAAAAAAATGATTCACTCCTTTTGAATTAATAAAAAACATTTGATTATATC
>NW_026551926.1:0-819 GCF_027596085.1 Anoplopoma fimbria | reverse complement strand
CGTTCAGTTACGTATTGCTATATTTTTCAAAAGTATTTTACAAAAGTGATATTTTTCAAAAGTGAGGATATTTTTCAAAAGTGAGGATATTTTTCAAAAGTGAGGATATTTTTCAAAATTTTTTTTTCAAAAGTGTGGATATTTTTCAAAAGTGAGGATATTTTTAAAAAGCGAGGATATTTTACAAAATTGACGACATTTTTCAAAAGTGAGGATATTTTTCAAAAGTGAGGATATTTTACAAAGTGAGGATATTTTTTTTCAAAGTGAGGATATTTTTTCAAAAGTGAGGATATTTTTCAAAAGTGAGGATATTTTTCAAAAGTGAGGATATTTTTTAAAAGTGAGGATATTTTTCAAAATTAGGATATTTTTTAAAAGTGAGGATATTTTTCAAAAGTGAGGATATTTTACCAAGTGAGGATATTTTGAGGATATTTTTCAAAAGTGAGGATATTTTTCAAAGTATTTTTCAAAAGTGAGGATATTTTTAAAAAGTGAGGATATTTTTCAAAAGTGAGGATATTTTTCAAAAGTGAGGATATTTTTCAAAAGTGAGGATATTTTTCAAAAGTGAGGATATTTTTCAAAAAGTGAGGATATTTTTCAAAAGTGAGGATATTTTTCAAAAGTGAGGATATTTTTCAAAATTGAGGATATTTTTCAAAAGTGAGGATATTTTTCAAAAAGTGAGGATATTTTTCAAAAGTGAGGATATTTTTCAAAAGTGAGGATATTTTTCAAAAGTGAGGATATTTTTCAAAATTGAGGATATTTTTCAAAATTGAGATATTTTTCAAAAGTGAGGATATTTTAGAA
>NW_026551925.1:0-780 GCF_027596085.1 Anoplopoma fimbria | reverse complement strand
TTAAAATATCCTACAATTTTGAAAAATATCGTCAATTTTGAAAAATATCCTCACTTTTGAAAAATAAAATATACACACTTTTGAAAAATATCCTCACTTTTGAAAAATATCCTCACTTTTGAAAAATATCCTCACTTTTTGAAAAATATCCTCACTTTTGAAAAATATCCTCACTTTTGAAAAATATCCTCACTTTTTAAAATATCCTCACTTTTGAAAAATATCCTCACTTTTCAAAAATATCGTCAATTTTGAAAAATATCCTCACTTTTGAAAAATATCCTCAATTTTGAAAAATATCCTCACTTTTGAAAAATATCCTCACTTTTGTAAAATATCTCACTTTTGAAGAAAATCCTCACTTTTGAAAAATATCCTCACCTTTTAAAAAATATCTCACTTTTGAAAAATATCCTCACTTTTGAAAAATATCCTCACTTTTGAAAATATATCCTTTACTTTTTGAAAATATCCTCAATTTTGAAAAATATCCTCACTTTTGAAAAATATCCTCACTTTTTAAAATATCCTCACTTTTGAAAAATATCCTCACTTTTGAAAAAAATCCTCACTTTTGAAAATTCCTCACTTTTGAAAAATATCCTCACTTTTGAAAAATATACACACTTTTGGAAAAAATCCTCAACTTGGTAAAATATTCTCGCTTTTGAAAAATATCCTCACTTTTGAAAAATATCCTCACTTTTGAAAAATATCTCACTTTTGAAAAATATCCTCACTTTTTAAAAATATCCTCACTTTTGAAAAATATCCTCAAAA
>NW_026551924.1:0-2016 GCF_027596085.1 Anoplopoma fimbria | reverse complement strand
ATATTTTACCAAGTTGAGGATATTTTTCAAAAGTGAGGATATTTTTCAAAGGCGAGAATATTTTACCAAGTTGAGGATATTTTTCAAAAGCGAGGATATTTTTCAAAATTGACGATTTTTTTCAAAAGTGAGGATATTTTTCAAAAGTAAGGTATTTTAATAAAGTGAGGATATTTTTCAAAAGTGAGGATATTTTTCAAAAGTGTAGATATTTTACCAAAGTGAGGATATTTTTTCGAAAGTAAGGTATTTTAATAAAGTGAGGATATTTTTCAAAATTGATGAAATTTTTCAAAATTGTAGATATTTTACTAAAGTGAGGATATTTTACCAAAGGGAGGATATTTTACCAAAGGGAGGATATTTTTCAAAAGCGAGAATATTTTACCAAGTTGAGGATATTTTTCAAAAGCGAGAATATTTTACCAAGTTGAGGATTTTTTCCAAAAGTGTGTATATTTTACCAAGGTGAGGATATTTTACCAAGGTGAGGATATTTTTCAAAAGTGAGGATATTTTTCAAAAGCGAGAATATTTTACCAAGTTGAGGATGTTTTATAAAGTGAGGATATTTTTCAAAATTGTAGATATTTTACTAAAGTGAGGATATTTTACCAAAGTGTTACGTTTGTGGTTGTTTTCCTGTGTCTCCCCTCTCATTCTCTGCAGGTCTCACACCATTGGCTGTTCCTCCACCATCGTCCAACCCCCTGTCCAATCTGGGAGCTGTCTGTTGGCCAATCAGTGTCATCAGGCCTTGATAACTTGCACCTGTTGGTCTCCATGGAGAGAGGCCATTGTCTGCCTGTGTGTTTGGCTGTGTCATGCTGTTGCCTTTTGTTTGTGAGATGCCATAGGGGTTTAGGTGAATAGGTAAGATACCCTTGGGTTTACACTACCATCACGTAGATTTACTCTGTTATCACATCAGGTTAGAAGCGGGGCCACCCTCTGTATGTATTAGCTAGGTTGTATGTGTGCACTAGTTAGTTGTCACTTTATCTTGTTTTCTTTGTTTTGGCTCCGCTTATAGTTCCCTATTCCCCTTGGCGGAACGCCCGCCAAATAAACACACTTATGTACCAAGTTTGCTGTTGTGCCCTGTTTTTGTTGTTCTCCCAGCCAGTCTAACAGTAACATGTGTTATGGCTCCCCTACTCCCCCCCCCTAGACGTAGCAAGCTAACATCCTGGAGCCGTAACACAAAGTGAGGATATTTTTCAAAAGTGAGGATATTTTACCAAGTTGAGGATATTTTTCAAAAGTGAGGATATTTTTCAAAATTGATGAAATTTTTCAAAATTGTAGATATTTTACTAAAATGAGGATATTTTTAGAAAGTGAGGATACTCACAAGCCCCCGGCTGAGCGCCGCTGTTCTGGAGTTGTCCACGGAGAACGAGAGGGTCGCCTCTCTGCGACTGGGAATCGCAGGAGGAAAGTCTCTGACTGTCGTTTGTGCCTATGCACCAAACGGCAGTTCGGAGTACGCGGCCTTCTTGGAGTCCTTGGGTGGTGTTCTGGAAAGGGCGCCGACTGGGGACTCCATAGTTCTTCTGGGAGACTTCAACGCTCACGTGGGTAACGACGGAGAAACCTGGAGGGGTGTGATTGGGAGGAACGGCCTGCCCGATCTGAACCCGAGTGGTGCTTTGTTGTTGGACTTCTGTGCTAGTCATGGACTGTCCATAACAAACACCATGTTTGAGCATAGGGAGGTTCATAAGTGTACTTGGTACCAGAACACCCTAGGCCAAAGGTCTATGATCGACTTTGTAGTTGTGTCATCAGACCTGCGGCCGGTATGTCTTGGACACTCGGGTGAAGAGAGGATCAGGTGGCGGGGGAGGCTGCCGGACAGACCCGGTAAACCCAAACGTGTAGTGAGGGTGAACTGGATCTGGCTGAGGATCCTGTTCACCCTCACGCAAGGTCTTCAACTCCCACCTCCGGAACAATTTCTCGTGCATCCCGGGGAGGCTGGGGACATGGAATCCGAGTGGGCCATGTTCTTCA
>NW_026551923.1:0-7079 GCF_027596085.1 Anoplopoma fimbria | reverse complement strand
AAAAGTTTGGTTCCTGTTGGTTGTCAGTTGAGGTCATGGGTAGGTAGGGAATTTATTTTATTTTTTTATTTTATTTTTTCCAGCGGCAGCGAATGATAGGTAGGTTTTTTTTTTTTTTTCACAGCAGCAATGGATACTCCCAGCATGTTACAAACACACACACTAGGGATGGGCGTGAGGAATCGATTACTCGAGTACTACTCGTTACAAATGAACTCGATTGGAGGAAACACAAACTCGAGTTAAAGTTTTCTGAAAATGTATCAATTTTCTGTTTGGCGCCACTGGTGCGTGCCGTGCGCACAACGAATACGTTAAAAGTATTTTTAGTATATTTTAAAGTATTAAAAGTATTCTAAAGTAGTGAAGCACAAGCCTGCAGCGTCGAAAGCACTTCAGAGGCACTTGACACCCTCTTCGGGGAGGACTACTACGTAAATACTAGCGACGTCAACGAGCTAGAAGCGTATTTCAATGAGCCATGCATCCGTCCACATCAAAACCCCATGGAGTGGTGGAAGTCAAACGGGGATCGGTACAAAAAACTGAGCGTTCTGGCAAAGCAGCACCTGGTTATCCCCGCCACCTCCGTGCCAGCGGAGCGAGTGTTCTCTGCCGCGGGACTGATAGTTAATAGAATGCGCTCTCGTCTGTCTCCAGAGCACGTCGATATGCTGGTTTTTCTCACAAAGAATTGATTTCGGTTTTCGCATAATGTTTCGTTCTTTTTTTTAAACCGTTACAGGCCTTTGTTCGGTGATTGTTACTGGCCTTTGTTCGACGCATATTTATTTGTTATTGTTAAGGATGTGTTTACTTTTGAACGTTAATAATATGTAATGTAATAATTAATAATAGGTTATATTAATAAATAATGAATAGTCTCTGATAACTCTGACTCTGACTGATTGAGAATAAGCATTAGGCTACATGTTGGGTTGGTAATATTGCCGTTAGCGTTAGGGTTAAAAAAAAAAAAAACAGATAAACGAGTACTCGATTGATCCTCGAGGAATTCAATCGATCACTCGAGTTTGGAATTTACTACTCGTGCCCATCCCTAACACACACATTTTTATATGAACAAAATATGTAGTCAATACGAATGCTTCAATTAAAATGTGCAGATTTTTTATGTGTGTACTATTTTCTACTCCTAAAAACTAAGAACCCACTAGTTCTGGACCATTGGCATTGAAGACATCTCAAGCGATATTTCCTAAATAACTTTAATAGTATCAACTCTTACAATACTCAATACAGTGTTTATGTACAAACCTACAAAACGTTGAACAAACGTTAAACAAGGTAGCGAGACATCATCCAATCAACCCGGAAAATATTATAGAAACATGAATGACTCCGAAGCTGTTTAATTAAAGTGTAACTCTGGTGTTCTGTGACTCAGTTTTCTGTTGTCCAACATTACTGCCTGCTATTAGTTAAATTAAGGAACAATACAACTGCAGGGCCTCTTTAAACCAGACCACTGCTCATTTCTGCTTGCCGTAGGGTCTGGCCACAATGTGCTTTTTTTCAGCCCCAATACAAATGGGGCAGCAGGGCAAGACCGTTTTAAATTTCAATAACAGGGCTGGGCAGGTGTTGCCCTGAGGCCTGCCACAGTGTGCACAGAGATCTTGCCTCCCAAAGGGTGCCCGGTAGTAGGCCAGCTCTATGGGATCACCACACGAGAGAGACAGCCTGACCTGCACAGTTGATGCAAGTGGATGTTGGGGCTCCAGGATGTAACTCCCACATGTGTAATCCATGCCATCATCTGACAAGGCCTCTGCCAGTGTGGCCTGGTGGCGAGAAGAGAGGAGGCGCATTGAGTAGATCACTCTTGGTTTAGAGCATTCCATGCAGCCGACTACTGCCCGTGCATGTTGGGCAGTAAACAGCCCAGACTCTTTCTGCTGCTTCTCTAGTGCGTCCGACAAAAAGAAGTCAACACATGCAGCTTGTTTGTGTTTGTGTGACAGTTGGGCAGAAGGTCGATGGGCGTCATCTGTGTCTTTGCCCATAACCTCAGCCAGAGTCAAGTAATGGTCACCTATTTCAATACAAGCACAACACAGACATGTATTAAAGTATTTTGCTATAAGCTGTGGGCGTCATACAAATATGTGAACAGGTGTAATATTAGGCTAAAGCATGTTAAAAGTGGATAATCGACAAAAATATTCTTACTTTACAATGTATTGAATGATAAAGTAAAATTCTTACCAGAAGCATCAGGCATTGGGTCAGGAAGCCAGATCATCCTTTCAGACGGGAGGGATGGTACGGAACAGCATTCAGGGTCATCACATTTGCGTATCTGAGGAAAGAAAGAAAGACTTATTTAGCGTCCTTCATACATGGAATGCAGCTCAACATCCTTTATAGTCGAAATATAATAAAATAATCATTACGCGTTATACATAAAAACATAGGGAAAATAAGATCATTACCTGAAACAGATACTGACGTTGCCGGCAGTGTTTCTGCACCCACTCAGTGAATGCTGGATCCTTGTCTGCTTGTTGCTTGGTCACTGTTGCAGGATTGATGGAAGGGAAGAGTGTGGTGATAACCTGCATGACCGAATCTTCCTCTGCATCTGTGACTGCATCTATGATCGTCATTGGCTCTCCCTTCAACTTCAGCCGACTGTAGCGTCCTGCCACTGTGTCCAGCACTGGCGCAACTGAAGTGCTCCAAGCCTCAGCAAGCTGTGGGTTTTTCTCGCCCGCTTTGCGAATCTCTGCCATTGAACTGCACCTCTTCAGCAGGTGTTCCATGTCCTCTGCTGTCTTGTCTCTCTCCAATGCACAGTTCTGCAGGCCGATGTTGAGTATAGCCATCACTCTCTCAACTGGATTCTGCCAGCTCTGGCCTGGAGCTGCTCTGCAGGCAATGAGCATGTCCAGTCTTAGCATCTTAAATATTGCTATCAGACTGAGCTGAACTTTGACCAGTAGGGTGCGATGTTCTGTTCCACCATCACTGTACTTGACATGGATTGGTTTCCATTCAGAAGGGTCTTCCTGTGCGAGCCTAACTGTTGCTGCTGCATTTCTGTATGCTGTAGACTTTTGGAATACAGAGTCCTGCACAATGATCTTTACCTTGCCACTGTACCATGAACCCTCTGGCTGACAAGGGACATTGGGTTGCATGTATACTGTGGATGTGATTGATCCCTTGCTCGTCATATCGTGGTCCAGTGCTGCCAGTTGGGTGGCTGAAGGCACAATTGAGTGTCGACCTCGAACACCAGTGGACACAGGCTCCCTGGTTCTCCAACCGGGATCTTGGCCTTATCGTCCATGAATAAGACAAATATTTCCGAACGGAGCTGATACATGTGTAGACGCAATAATAAGAAGAGTGCAGCACAGAAGTGTGCATCAGGGTGAGATGCTCGGAGCTGTCTTCGCTGGATCTTGTACTTGAGCTCAAAGCGTGAAGTGAAGTTCAAGGCACTCTGGGTGTAGGGATTCTTTGGTGCAAATTGCAATCTCACAAGGGCTTTGCTGGGCACCTTGGTTCCTTCAGGGCATTTGGACTTAACCTGTTCAATGAGATCCTCTAGCGACAACCACTGTGACAGGTGGGCAGTGCCATGTCTCCTTTCATCTGCTGCAGTGACTTCATTGACTGCTTCTTCCATCTTTGAGAAGAATTCCTCAAAGTTGTCACCAGGACGGCCACTGTTAAGGGTGCGCAAGTCGACAATAATGCCAGGCTCTCCCTGGAGAGCCACTTGGATGCGCTGGTTCATGTGAGGATTTGATGGGGCTGAAGAATCATGGGAGATTTCCTGATAGATCGCCTCTACGATGCTTGGTATCACCCTAGCCACGTTCGCTACCTTCCTCTTGAAATCCTTCTTCATGTACCTGGTGTGGTACTGTGGGAGAAATGGCTGCAGAGAAGTGACAACTCCAGTGGTCTGGGTCAGCTGCTCATCCTGTGTTCTGTTCCTTTCCACTTTCCACAGCAAGGTGACGCCAGTCTTGCTGCCCCCAGGTTGGTATTTCAGCACATCGACAGGTACAGACAGCTGGATTCTGTTGATGAAGTCAAATCTGTGCCATGAACTTGCAAATGGTTCCTCCAGGTGTACAGTGTCATCCAGGAGCACAGGAGTTAGAGTATCTGTTTGACACATAACGTTGTCCAGCAACCGGTACCTTGCAGCCATCTCAGGGGTGTTTTTGTGGTGTGTCACGGCAATGTTCTCAGATAAAACTCTGACAGGTTGACTTGAGTTATGGTTTGCAAATGTAGTATCCCTCTTCCTCTTCAGGTACTCCACATAGTTGCGAAGGCAGGTGGCAAGATTTAAAATGTCCTCTTTCAGTGTTCTCCAAGCAGCAGTTGAGGACATGTATGGTCGGTCACACAAAGACAACAGGGCTTGGGAGTGACTGTCCAGAAAGGTAGCACACATGGGTTGCTCCTTTATTTTCTTTCTCTTCACTTCATTGTATCCTTCAAAGCTCCAGCATGATGGAACAGGAATCACATCTCTCTCTTGGAGAGATGCATCACGTATCACTGTGTGCTGGTTTGTGATGTACCAAAGACAATTTGTTAGCGTCTGAAAATACAAAAAAACAAAATGGTGTCAGATATTTAATATTAAAGATGTTTAATATTTTAATATAGCTCTTTAATAAAAAAAATTCAGAAATGGCGTCAGAGAGAGCGGAAGCGGCAGTTGCAGCAAATTACATATTCAATGACAAAACTATGTAAAAACAGTGTGAAAAAAAACTGGGAATATTTTAAATTTGTAACTTTATTGTCGAGGTTCAATTTCATTAGCACGAGCCATATAACCAGTGCTTAATTTGAGGGGGAGCAAGGGGGAGCGCGCTCCGGAAGCTCTGACGTGCGCTCCGCCAGCTGGATCTGGATTTGTGTGTGAAAAATCAAATAATTAAATACATAAATTAAAGTTTGTTTCGTTTTAATATCTGGTTTTAATATCTGTCATGGTGATTTCGCAATTCTCCCATGAAACGAGATACTCAAAATATCTGGGCTAGCCTATTGTGGAAAAGGAGCGTGCACACCGTCATTGAATGTTTGTTGTCATGCCACGGAGACAGGCGCGCGCCTGTGTGCCTGTGCCTGTGCGCTCCGGGAGCTCCCACTTGACAAATTAAGCACTGCATATAACGTTAAACTAATTGACGTTATATTTTATATAATTATTATAGAACCGAATCAGAAAACTTAATTGATCCCCGGGGGGAATTGTTTTGTTCCAGGTGTTCCGTACAAATAGAAATTACAAGCATAGAAGATAAGATTATAAAAAAATAGAAAATTATAAATAAAATACAATAAAATAAAAGTAAGAATAAAGTAAGAAGTGGACATCTCTGAATGGGTTATATAAAACGGCTTCATATTTCTCCTCCGCCGTCCGGTTTGAACCGCAGCTGTCAGGGTTGCTAGGTGACAGGAGCGGCGCGTCATCACGCAAGGTAAAGGGTCTTTAACGGCTTGTCACGCAAACTTGAAATGCTCCGTAGGTCTACCAGTCGATCACTGTAGATTCTACAGTGATCATTTCTTCAAATGTAATAACAGCCTACAATTATTCAAATATTATAGTTCACTTACCGTCAGCAAAAGTGAGCCTTGGGTTGTGCTCTCTGGAAGAGAAAAGCCCACTGCCCTGGTCCGTAGATTCTTCAGAATGTCATTATTCAGCTCGTCTTTTTTGGTCTGTAGGCCTACAACTTTCGGAGGGGGCAAATGAGTACGTTGCTGTGCTCGAAACAGCATCTCGAAGGCGGACGGGATCGTGGTACTCGTGGAGGACACAGATATTTGCTCTGGGGCGCACTTCAGTGCTAAATATTTGAAGTTAAATACAGATGCGATGCTACCGACATTCGAGGTCGACACTACATCGCTGGCGATGTCAGTCCATCTGTCAGCTCGGTCCACTTTGCCGGCTGCTGACACAAATGAACAAGCGCACTGCTTGACTTCTTCAAGGACATTTCCAAAAGATTTCGTACCCAATCTTACAATTTTGTTTGTTACGTTGTTGCATGGGCAAACAATGGAGACAATGCATAAGTCCATCTTTCTCCCGCAACCATATAACAAGCGCTACCGTACCGATATCGCGTCGTCTGCATGCAGATCCCGCGTGAAGCCGTTGTTTTCATTTGAAAACGAGAGAATGCGCTCATCATTGTACAGAATGAAGAGGTGCTGTACAAAAACGTAATTATTTTTTGCATTAAAACATTTTTTTGTGTTTTTTTTTTTTTTTTTTTTTCAAGCTCATAAAATAATTTGGGTCGCACATAGATTGACAGGGTCGGTCGGAAACCGGAACCAAACAAAATTTTTTTAGGCCCTGGACAATTCATGAGAGAATTACTTCCATCTTTCCCTGAGCTGTCAAAAATGTTCAGTCGGGTAATGTGCCTTTTTGGAAGCACTTTAACTTTAATAAATGCAAGTACTTAGTGATGCCCATGTTGAAGCTGTACTCAGAGTTTCTACTGTAACCTTGATCAGGGCAAATGTTGCTCAGCTGTGTGAGCAGAAGCGCTGCCAGGTCTCTGGCAAGAAATAGAATAAAGCACAAATGTATTCAGGGATTGTTGGTTCAGTGCAATGTTTCAATAAGTTATTAAAAACATGGAAATAAAAAAAGTAAATTTTCAAAAATATTGTGCTTTCTTGTAGTGCTTGAACGTTGAAGTGGCCCTCCTAGCAGTGGCCCCAAGCCAAATTGAGTTTGAGACCCCTGTTCTAAGACATAGAATTTGCATGCATACCTTTTTGACGGGTGGAACAACAGTGGCGCACTCATCAGGGCTAGGAAGATGGGATGGAACACTGCTACACCTGAAACATGTTAGCGAGATGGAACAGTCCTTCAGCGCTACCTGCAAAAAGATTACAGAAAGACCATTACTGACCATTTCTCTTCTAATAAAGTAAACCATATCACCATACCAATATAATAATAATAATAATAATAATAACATTAATATTTGTTACAAAGTGCTTCACATACAGAGTAAACTCTTACATGACGCTACATAGGTAAC
>NW_026551922.1:0-23113 GCF_027596085.1 Anoplopoma fimbria | reverse complement strand
GTTCCCAGGAATCTGGGTTATATTTGGACTGTCATCGTGCCACCTACTGAGGCCCTGCTGACACCCACTACTACTACCACTATCATTATTAGTCACATTACTATTATTATTGCCTGTACTATTACGCTTATTGACTTTGCTTCTACCCTGGAGTCTTTGTGCTTTCTCGCTTAGCAGGCTTCTGTAATCGTGGCTGTACCTGGACCGTGTCGTGCATACCTGGGTGCAACTGTAGACTACACCCTCATTAACCTTGCTAGTCACATTACTATTACTATTACCTGTACCATTAAGCATTTTAGCTTTACATCCACCCTGAAGCCCTTTTTGGCACTACTCGCTCTGCAGGTTTCCATGAATCGTTGTGGTACCTGGAGCATTAGTCGTGCCTCTGCTGTGAGCCGACTGACACCCACTGCTACTTTGATTATTATTATTAATCACATTACTATCCCTATTTTCATAATTATAATTCAACTATAATAATTGCTGCTGTTATTATAAGTAGTCTTATTATATGAATAATTTATGTCATATACATGAATGTGTTGTATCTCTGTTATGCTGTTCATTCTGTACACATGACATCTATTGCATTCTGTCCATCCTGGGGAGAAGGATCCCTCCTCTGGCCGTTCTCCCATAGGTTTCTTCCTTTTTTCTCCCTGTTAAAAGGGTTTTTTGGGGAGTTTTTTCTGTGCCAATGTGAGGGAAGGACAGAGGATGTCGCATGTGTACAGATTGTAAAGCCCCTCTGAGGCAAATTTGTATTTTGTGATTCTGGGCTATACAAAATAAACTTGGAGAAGGGTGATTCGGAGGAACGGCCTGCCTGATCTGAACCCAAGTGGTGCTTTGTTGTTGGACTTCTGTGCTAGTCATGGATTGTCCATAACAAACACCATGTTCGAGCATAGGGCGGTTCATAAGTGTTCTTGATACGAGAGCACCTAGGTAAGATCTATGATCGTCTCTGTGGTGGTATCATCAGTCTGCGGCCGTATGTCTTGGACACTCGGGTGAGAGGAGCAGAGCTGGCAATTGATCACCACCTGAGTGGTGAGTTGGATCAGATGGCGGGGGCCGGCTGCAGGACAGACCTGGTAAACCCAAGCATGTGGTGAAGACATTGGGAACCCTGTCAGCGAGGTCTTCAACTCCTACCTGCATCCCGGGAGGCTGGGACATGGAATCTGAGTGGGCCATGTTCAAAGCCTCCAATTGGGTGCTGCTGCTGGGAGCTGGTTGGAAGGCAATCAAAGCCTGTCGTGGTCGGCAACCAGGTTGTGAAGGAAGCCGTCAAGCTGAAGAAGGAGGCCTTTTGGGCTTGGCTGACCGTGGGTCTCCTGGAGACAGCTTGTAAATCTAAGTTTGACCTTTTTTATTAAAGAGTTGTGCCAGTCAGAGTCACGTCTAACAAATAATAAGTATAAAATGGAAAGAAAATATGTCAAACCATACAAAACAATAAACTAAATTCCCAGTAGTAACAAAATATGTCAAAAAAGCACTGCATAAACAAATAGACAACAACTTTAAGAAATGTATTCAAACAGGGAAAAGACAATTAATGTAGATATGGTTGAATGTGTAACCCACAATCTTCAGTCCACTGGGTACTTATTCCGTTTGGTGTTTTCCACAAATGCAAACAGTTCAGTTCAATCCAGTATCTTCATAGAAAAAGACAACTCAAAAACTCCGTCCGGGTTTTACCGCAGATCTTCACAAATGAACAAATATGGAAATAACAAACAGCGCTATTTGCCGTTAACAAAAGGAGTATATACAAAATAAACTCTAACCGTCCGGTACTCCCAGTACCGTTGACCAGTTAGGGAGTCAAAAGTCATGTCCGAGGCATTGGTCTTAACTCCTGGAGAAACTGCGATGTAGAAATATAAATCCAATAGAGTCTTCCTCCCAATAGCCTCCCAGAGACAGCTGGCCTTAGCTTCTTTTCCAGTCGACGACTATGATGCGGATAACCACGCAATCTCGCAGAGGGTAAAGCTGGCATTTCTCTTGTTCACTGACTCTTTCCACTACCGCTGCTCAGAAACCAACACGCTTTCTAGATTTCAGTGAGTTATCAAACTCCGCGGTTTAAGGGCTGTGATTGGATTATTGGATGATTGTTGCCGTTGACTGTTGCGAATATGAAGGAACTCTTGTCAGGTGGTGATGATGGTAATGTTTCCGACAGCTGGTCGCTACAAGCTGACAGGGCCTAAAAAAAAAAGTTTGGTTCCTGTTGGTTGTCAGTTGAGGTCATGGGTAGGTAGGGAATTTATTTTATTTTTTTTATTTTATTTTTTTCAGCGGCAGCGAATGATAGGTAGGTTTTTTTTTTTTGGTTTTTTTTTTTTCACAGCAGCAATGGATACTCCCAGCATGTTACAAACACACACACATTTTTATATGAACAAAATATGTAGTCAATACGAATGCTTCAATTAAAATGTGCAGATTTTTTATGTGTGTACTATTTTCTACTCCTAAAACTAAGAACCCACTAGTTCTGGACCATTGGCATTGAAGACATCTCAAGCGATATTTCCTAAATAACTTTAATAGTATCAACTCTTACAATACTCAATACAGTGTTTATGTACAAACCTACAAAACGTTGAACAAACGTTAAACAAGGTAGCGAGACATCATCCAATCAACCCGGAAAATATTATAGAAACATGAATGACTCCGAAGCTGTTTAATTAAAGTGTAACTCTGGTGTTCTGTGACTCAGTTTTCTGTTGTCCAACATTACTGCCTGCTATTAGTTAAATTAAGGAACAATACAACTGCAGGGCCTCTTTAAACCAGACCACTGCTCATTTCTGCTTGCCGTAGGGTCTGGCCACAATGTGCTTTTTTCAGCCCCAATACAAATGGGGCAGCAGGGCAAGACCGTTTTAAATTTCAATAACAGGGCTGGGCAGGTGTTGCCCTGAGGCCCGCCACAGTGTGCACAGAGATCTTGCCTCCCAAAGGGTGCCCGGTAGTAGGCCAGCTCTATGGGATCACCACACGAGAGAGACAGCCTGACCTGCACAGTTGATGCAAGTGGATGTTGGGGCTCCAGGATGTAACTCTCCCACATGTGTAATCCATGCCATCATCTGACAAGGCCTCTGCCAGTGTGGCCTGGTGGCGAGAAGAGAGGAGGCGCATTGAGTAGATCACTCTTGGTTTAGAGCATTCCATGCAGCCGACTACTGCCCGTGCATGTTGGGCAGTAAACAGCCCAGACTCTTTCTGCTGCTTCTCTAGTGCGTCCGACAAAAAGAAGTCAACACATGCAGCTTGTTTGTGTTTGTGTGACAGTTGGGCAGAAGGTCGATGGGCGTCATCTGTGTCTTTGCCCATAACCTCAGCCAGAGTCAAGTAATGGTCACCTATTTCAATACAAGCACAACACAGACATGTATTAAAGTATTTTGCTATAAGCTGTGGGCGTCATACAAATATGTGAACAGGTGTAATATTAGGCTAAAGCATGTTAGAAGTGGATAATCGACAAAAATATTCTTACTTTACAATGTATTGAATGATAAAGTAAAATTCTTACCAGAAGCATCAGGCATTGGGTCAGGAAGCCAGATCATCCTTTCAGACGGGAGGGATGGTACGGAACAGCATTCAGGGTCATCACATTTGCGTATCTGAGGAATGAAAGAAAGACTTATTTAGCGTCCTTCATACATGGAATGCAGCTCAACATCCTTTATAGTCGAAATATAATAAAATAATCATTACGCGTTATACATAAAAACATAGGGAAAATAAGATCATTACCTGAAACAGATACTGACGTTGCCGGCAGTGTTTCTGCACCCACTCAGTGAATGCTGGATCCTTGTCTGCTTGTTGCTTGGTCACTGTTGCAGGATTGATGGAAGGGAAGAGTGTGGTGATAACCTGCATGACCGAATCTTCCTCTGCATCTGTGACTGCATCTATGATCGTCATTGGCTCTCCCTTCAACTTCAGCCGACTGTAGCGTCCTGCCACTGTGTCCAGCACTGGCGCAACTGAAGTGCTCCAAGCCTCAGCAAGCTGTGGGTTTTTCTCGCCCGCTTTGCGAATCTCTGCCATTGAACTGCACCTCTTCAGCAGGTGTTCCATGTCCTCTGCTGTCTTGTCTCTCTCCAATGCACAGTTCTGCAGGCCGATGTTGAGTATAGCCATCACTCTCTCAACTGGATTCTGCCAGCTCTGGCCTGGAGCTGCTCTGCAGGCAATGAGCATGTCCAGTCTTAGCATCTTAAATATTGCTATCAGACTGAGCTGAACTTTGACCAGTAGGGTGCGATGTTCTGTTCCACCATCACTGTACTTGACATGGATTGGTTTCCATTCAGAAGGGTCTTCCTGTGCGAGCCTAACTGTTGCTGCTGCATTTCTGTATGCTGTAGACTTTTGGAATACAGAGTCCTGCACAATGATCTTTACCTTGCCACTGTACCATGAACCCTCTGGCTGACAAGGGACATTGGGTTGCATGTATACTGTGGATGTGATTGATCCCTTGCTCGTCATATCGTGGTCCAGTGCTGCCAGTTGGGTGGCTGAAGGCACAATTGAGTGTCGACCTCGAACACCAGTGGACACAGGCTCCCCTGGTTCTCCAACCGGGATCTTGGCCTTATCGTCCATGAATAAGACAAATATTTCCGAACGGAGCTGATACATGTGTAGACGCAATAATAAGAAGAGTGCAGCACAGAAGTGTGCATCAGGGTGAGATGCTCGGAGCTGTCTTCGCTGGATCTTGTACTTGAGCTCAAAGCGTGAAGTGAAGTTCAAGGCACTCTGGGTGTAGGGATTCTTTGGTGCAAATTGCAATCTCACAAGGGCTTTGCTGGGCACCTTGGTTCCTTCAGGGCATTTGGACTTAACCTGTTCAATGAGATCCTCTAGCGACAACCACTGTGACAGGTGGGCAGTGCCATGTCTCCTTTCATCTGCTGCAGTGACTTCATTGACTGCTTCTTCCATCTTTGAGAAGAATTCCTCAAAGTTGTCACCAGGACGGCCACTGTTAAGGGTGCGCAAGTCGACAATAATGCCAGGCTCTCCCTGGAGAGCCACTTGGATGCGCTGGTTCATGAGAGGATTTGATGGGGCTGAAGAATCATGGGAGATTTCCTGATAGATCGCCTCTACGATGCTTGGTATCACCCTAGCCACGTTCGCTACCTTCCTCTTGAAATCCTTCTTCATGTACCTGGTGTGGTACTGTGGGAGAAATGGCTGCAGAGAAGTGACAACTCCAGTGGTCTGGGTCAGCTGCTCATCCTGTGTTCTGTTCCTTTCCACTTTCCACAGCAAGGTGACGCCAGTCTTGCTGCCCCCAGGTTGGTATTTCAGCACATCGACAGGTACAGACAGCTGGATTCTGTTGATGAAGTCAAATCTGTGCCATGAACTTGCAAATGGTTCCTCCAGGTGTACAGTGTCATCCAGGAGCACAGGAGTTAGAGTATCTGTTTGACACATAACGTTGTCCAGCAACCGGTACCTTGCAGCCATCTCAGGGGTGTTTTTGTGGTGTGTCACGGCAATGTTCTCAGATAAAACTCTGACAGGTTGACTTGAGTTATGGTTTGCAAATGTAGTATCCCTCTTCCTCTTCAGGTACTCCACATAGTTGCGAAGGCAGGTGGCAAGATTTAAAATGTCCTCTTTCAGTGTTCTCCAAGCAGCAGTTGAGGACATGTATGGTCGGTCACACAAAGACAACAGGGCTTGGGAGTGACTGTCCAGAAAGGTAGCACACATGGGTTGCTCCTTTATTTTCTTTCTCTTCACTTCATTGTATCCTTCAAAGCTCCAGCATGATGGAACAGGAATCACATCTCTCTTTGGAGAGATGCATCACGTATCACTGTGTGCTGGTTTGTGATGTACCAAAGACAATTTGTTAGCGTCTGAAAATACAAAAAAACAAAATGGTGTCAGATATTTAATATTAAAGATGTTTAATATTTTAATATAGCTCTTTAATAAAAAAAAAAATTCAGAAATGGCGTCAGAGAGAGCGGAAGCGGCAGTTGCAGCAAATTACATATTCAATGACAAAACTATGTAAAAACAGTGTGAAAAAAAACTGGGAATATTTTAAATTTGTAACTTTATTGTCGAGGTTCAATTTCATTAGCACGAGCCATATAACGTTAAACTAATTGACGTTATATTTTATATAATTATTATAGAACCGAATCAGAAAACTTAATTGATCCCCGGGGGAATTGTTTTGTTCCAGGTGTTCCGTACAAATAGAAATTACAAGCATAGAAGATAAGATTATAAAAAAATAGAAAATTATAAATAAAATACAATAAAATAAAAGTAAGAATAAAGTAAGAAGTGGACATCTCTGAATGGGTTATATAAAACGGCTTCATATTTCTCCTCCGCCGTCCGGTTTGAACCGCAGCTGTCAGGGTTGCTAGGTGACAGGAGCGGCGCGTCATCACGCAAGGTAAAGGGTCTTTAACGGCTTGTCACGCAAACTTGAAATGCTCCGTAGGGCAGACCGTATTATTTTAAAACGTTCGTTTGGACTTCGGTACGGTCTCGAAGGCCACACCTTCATAGACCGCGTCCTTCGAAGGATGCGTCCCTGAATTGAGACTGCTGTATTGTACAAATATGTCTTTAAGACTCATATCAGAGAATATCCCCGTCAGTTCGCCGCGGCGCAATGAATGAATAAAAATCGTAAAAATACATTTATTTTGACAGTTGTGCCCGGAGTTACTACTTTACAACCTCGTTGAGGACCAACAATTAGAAATATATGTAGATTTTAATTCAGCCTTGGGTGAAATCTTTCCTGCTGTCGGCTCCCAGACCGTAGTCGAGGAGCACAGGGGAGACGTTCCCTCCAGGTCCGATGTTCTCTCGGGGGTAACACCCTTTACTTGGGCAGTGAGTCTGCTACTTATAGGTCGGAATGAAGCGGCCACCGATTATTGACAGGCTGGGTACTTTATTCGTAGTTCCACTGACTTAACAGTACACGTTTGCACAGACACAACCGCACTCGTTCGTTCACTGAACTGACACGCGCAACCGCTTGCTCTCCTCGCTCGTCCACTCACACGCTTAAGTCACTCACACACAATGCCATTCTCGCGCACACACATACGCTACTCTCGTAACAGAAGCGTAGTGTGTACTGAATGCATGTTGATAATGATACACTAGGGGTAACTACATTGGCACGACACCGGCTTCCTCCATCACAACATTTCTCGCGATCGACTCCAACTCAGCCCGCGATCGGATCGACTGGTAGACCGCGATCGACTGGTTCGGCACCGCCGCGGTCTACCAGTCGATCACTGTAGATTCTACAGTGATCATTTCTTCAAATGTAATAACAGCCTACAATTATTCAAATATTATAGTTCACTTACCGTCAGCAAAAGTGAGCCTTGGGTTGTGCTCTCTGGAAGAGAAAAGCCCACTGCCCTGGTCCGTAGATTCTTCAGAATGTCATTATTCAGCTCGTCTTTTTTGGTCTGTAGGCCTACAACTTTCGGAGGGGGCAAATGACTACGTTGCTGTGCTCGAAACAGCATCTCGAAGGCGGACGGGATCGTGGTACTCGTGGAGGACACAGATATTTGTTCTGGGGCGCACTTCAGTGCTAAATATTTGAAGTTAAATACAGATGCGATGCTACCGACATTCGAGGTCGACACTCCGTCAGCTCGGTCCACTTTGCCGGCTGCTGACACAAATGAACAAGCGCACTGCTTGACTTCTTCAAGGACATTTCCAAAAGATTTCGTACCCAATCTTACAATTTTGTTTGTTACGTTGTTGCATGGGCAAACAATGGAGACAATGCATACGTCCATCTTTCTCCCGCAACCATATAACAAGCGCTACCGTACCGATATCGCGTCGTCTGCATGCAGATCCCGCGTGAAGCCATTGTTTTCATTTGAAAACGAGAGAATGCGCTCATCATTGTACAGAATGAAGAGGTGCTGTACAAAAACGTAATTATTTTTTGCATTAAAACATTTTTTTGTGTTTTTTTATTTATTTTTTTTTTTTCAAGCTCATAAAATAATTTGGGTCGCACATAGATTGACAGGGTCGGTCGGAAACCGGAACCAAACAAAAATTTTTTTAGGCCCAGGTACCGTTTAGCCAGAAGGGCTGCAGCTGCGGCGGTTGGCGAGGCAAAAACCCGGGTGTGGGAGTTAGGGGAGACCATGGAGAAGGACTTTCAATTGGCCTCAAGGAAGTTTTGGCAAACCGTGAGACGACTCAGAAAGGGAAAGCAGGGATTGTCTCAGGGTTCAGCAGAGGAGGAGAACTGTAAACCCGGACTGGGTATATTGTCGAGCGGTGGAAAGAACACTTTGAGGAACTCCTGAACCCGACTAACATGTCCTCCGTGGAAGAGGAAGAGTTTGATGACTCAGGGGGAAAACTGATCATGGAGGTAGGGGACAGTGCCTTTGGAATGGCAGACCGGGGTGGTGGTTCCCATTTTTAAAAAGGGGGACCGGAGAGTGTGCTCCAATGATCGGGGTATCACACTTCTCACCCTCCCCGGAAAAGTATATTACAGGGTGCTGGAAAGGAGGCTCCAACAGATTGTCGAACCTCGGATTCAGGAGGAACAATGCGAATTCCGCCCTGGACGTGGAACATTGGACCAGCTCTTTACCCTTGCAGGTCTGATGGACGGGTCGTGTTTTGTGGACTTGGAGAAGGTCTACAACCGTGTCCCCTGGGGAGTCCTGTGGGGGTACTGAGGGAATACGGGGTACCGGGGTCTTTGCTACGAGCCATACGGTCCTTGTATGACCAAAGTGAGAGCTGTGTCCGGATACTCAGCCCAAAGTCTAACACATTTCCAGTGAGTGTTGGCCTCCGCCAGGGTTGTCCCTTTTCACCGGTCCTGTGTTTGATTTTCATGGACAGGATTTCAAGGTGCAGCCGGGGGAGGAGAGTGTCCGGTTTGGGGACCTCAGAATTGCATCCCTGCTTTTTGCAGATGATGTGGTTTTGTTGGCTACCTGAAAACTTGAGCTTCAGCACGCAATGGGGCGGTTTGCAGTCGAGGGAGTTCAAGTATTTCGGGGTCTTGTCCACAAGTAAGGGTAAAATGGACAGGCGGTTAGTTGCAGCGTCAGCAGTGATGCAGGCGTTGTATCGGACTGTTGTGGTGAAGCTCTCGATCTACGTTCCGACCATCACCTATGGTCATGAGCTTTGGGTAGTGACCGAAGGAATGAGATTGCGATTCAAGCGGCCAAAATCAGCTTCCTTCGAAGGGTGGCTGGGCTCAGCCTTAGAGAGGAGTTTAGAGGTGTTCCGGGCACGTCCAACTAGTAAGAGGCCCGGGGTAGACCCAGACTACGCTGGAGAGATTACATATCTCGTCTGGCCTGGGAACGCCTTGGGGTTCCCCAGGAGGAGCTGGAAAGCGTTGCTGGGGAGAGGGACGTCTGGAATAACCTCCTTAGTCTGCTGCCCCCGCGGCCCAGCCCGGGATAAGTGGAAGAAAATGGATGGATATTGATGCATATACAAATGAAGCTCTAGCGCAACTTCAGACAGTACACATTACCTTTTTTCCAGTCTCGTTTTTAGGAGCAAGCCGACGTCAAGTTCTTCAGCAGAGGAGAAAACTTCTTCCTCTCATTCCCTGCCTGGGAATCTCACCGGTTGCACCAGGTCACACTGTGCAGGTATCAACCTGATTGGCACCATGCAGTCTCCGGCCAAACCCAGCAAACCATCCATACAGGCCACAGAGCCGAAAATCCAAAAGCTCTGCCTCACCAGGGTCTCTCGGCGCAGGCTCTTCGTGGCAGCGGCCTCATGCGCTCTGCATTCATTCATCTCCAAGCACGCATCATTTAAGGTAAAGACACCCGAACCGTATTCTCATGTCCTGTAACATCAGCGCAGCAAGTCCATAAACCGGATCACACTGGCCTCATTCAAGCAAGTGCGCTGGTCATTGCTGACCTCATCTCAACTGCAAAATTGTCAAATTGCCTTCGTGCCATGTGTCGTAGCTTTCCAGCATTTAAATTCTACTAGCAAGTTTTCCTGATCAACCTTGTTTTATTGACTCTGTCAGTGAACCTTGGATTCTGCCTCAGCCTGACCCCTTTGTTCTTTGTTCGTCTGCCTGGATTTGTAAAGCCTTGTAATTTGCCTTCAGTAAAGACTTTAATTTTCAACTGCCTCCTGAGTCGTGCTCTTGGGTTTCTGTGCCTTTGAACCATGACAATAACAATCAATGAACATGAGTCAAGAACTCAGCTGACTCTCACGTCCTGTACCATTAAGAACCCTCTACAGGCTAATTTATGTGAAATTTGCTTTTCATCGTAAGAAATGGATAACCTGTAAGGTTCTCATCCATATCTTAATGTAGCTGTCTCCATCCTATGGCATTTATGTACGTCACTAAAAGTATAGTTTGTTTTGGGACCTTAAACTCAAATACACTGAAGTTGTATTGCGTTGTATGGTTTAATTCAATCAAGCGAAGGGAAACCTAATGCAAAGGGCACGCTCATTTTGACATGTTAAGACGTTATCCACATCCGTGCAGCTCATAAAGTCCATAAACAGGATCTCGCTGGTCTCATTCAAGCAGTGCGCTGGTCATTGCTGACCTCATGTCAACCGCAAGCATGCTCAGTTGGCAAAACGGCTACTCTATTTCATGATGTGACGGTGTATTTCTTTTGACTCAGAAGTTGTGACGATATGTCCATATGTGGGCTTTTGAAGGATTTCACGCTCAGTGGTTCTCAGGCTCTGGCCTCCCTCTACTCCAGATCCAATGTAATCAGCATCGTGTGAGATACCTGACTGCATAAGCTCTCATGTCTGGGGCAGGCAACGGAGCATAAATGTGGTTAAATCAGTCGTCATCATTCCTCAATGTGAGCATTCCTCTTCATGATTGTTGCGATAGCTTCAGGCAGTTAGCTGCCACACAAGTCATTGTTCTCGTGGCAGTAAAAGTGCTCGCTCCGTAAATGTGCCTTGCTCACATCCCATATACATATATGACTTGCGGTGGAGATTTTGCTACACTGCTACTATGTTGCTCACTGTCCACTCAGAAACCTCCTCGACATTACATTCTTTCTTGCCACAATCATGCAGATCATCTAAAGTTTTTTTTAAACATTATGTTCTATTATATTTTAAGGCTAAGTACTCATTACCAATCCCTAGCGTGTGGCTGGTATTGTTTTCACCTTGCGGGTCATCACTTGAAAGGTAATTAGCCCAGCCCACTTTTCACTACGGCTGATTTAGCATCTTAGCGGCGCAATTCCATCGCAAGATGGCCTCCTGTTGATGTATTCTACTTACTCATTCATTTGTTACTCATTGCGCTCCTCTAGATACTACCATTCATAGCTATCTCTCAATTCCTCCTATCCGTGGTACTCTGTGAAGTGGGTCACTGTCAAGGCATCATGGTCTAACGTGACCTCATACACTGCATCATGTTCTAATGTGTCCTCATAGTGTTGTCCTGTTTGATGCTGCTATTTGACCCTGTCTTGGCTAGGTCTCATCTTATAAAATGGTTTAATCTCAGCATGTGTCTTTCTAGTTAAATAATGGTTCTTTAAATGTATGCATTTCGACCTCTTAATCTCAGTCATCAAACCATAGTCCCCCTGACCTCACATGCTGGAAACTTTATTCTGCCATGTGGTATTGCATTCATTGCAGCAGCACCTTTGATTGATCTGGTTCTGAAATCACATGCGTTGCAACAGCAGCATGGGGATCTGTTAGTGAAATCACATATGTTGCAGCAGCAGCATCAGCTTTGGTTGATCACTTAAGTGGAATTGCATTTATTGCAGGAGCAGCATTGTGGGGGAATCTCATGTTGGGTCAATATACAGGTTTGTCCTGACCTGCTCTATAAAATTAGTATAGATAAACTGACTGCCCATACTTCTTTAAGTTCGCCCTAAATCCCTTGTAAGTCATGTTTAACTGGCGTTGGAGCTTTCTTTGCTGCCACTCCTTTCCTTTTGTTGCCTGCTATCATAATTTGCCAATTTTTGCATTGTTAAGCATCTAAATTCTTCCGTAATCATGCCTGCCCACATTCTCGATACATGCATATAACTGGTGGTGGCGTGTTGCTCACTGTTTCCTTTATCTGTTATTTCCAGTCAAAGATATTCAGCTTATTACTAATTCTTCACATCCAGGTTTCTATAACTACGTATTCATCTTATCAATTAGTTGTATCCATCGTATTCTGGTAATAACTACTTATGTGTATTCTGCAATTGTTCCATTTGAATCATATTCTACTTTTTGCCCTTATTAATTGTCCTCCGATAACTGGTGTCCTATCGGGTAAGTGGTATCTTGTAAGTAGCGTCCTATCCATTCTATTTTTACAAGGGGATCATATTCCTGTATTCTCATAATTCGTCATAGGCTATCAGCTTCATTGTCATTGCTTCTGTAATTGCTCACAAACATTAATTCTTAAAAGTGACGTCATGTACATCTTATATTGACGTGGTGTCCATTGCATTGCTAACTCTCAGGTTACTGATGACCTCTTTTGGTTAAATCAAGTGATATACGATTCATTAAAAAGGGCACATAATGGAGACTTGCTGCTCAGCCAAATCTTTATAATGTAATGCCTGTTATTCCAGTACACTAGCCACGTTGTCTCAACTCAAACTGTCGCTATTCAGGTCACTACTGACCATTAGCCATCACTGGCTAGACCCTATACAATGCAAGCAGGGCATTGCTGTCCTCAAGTTATCACAGAGCTATACATTGCAAGCAGGGCATGGCTGTCCTCAAGTTATCGCAGAGCTATACATTGCAAGCAGGGCATAGCTGTCCTCAAGTTATCGCAGAGCTATACATTGCAAGCAGGGCATTGCTGTCCTCAAGTTATCGCAGAGCGTACACTAGCCGCGTTGTCTAAGCTCAAACTGTTGCTATTCAGGTCCCTACTGACCATTAGCCATTGCTGGCTAGGACCTTTACATTGCAAGCAGTTATTGCTGGCCGAGCTCAAAATGTAGATCTCGTAGATACTTCGGTCGGTGCCGACCTAGTCATTGCAGCGCTTTTGTTCCTGTCTACTAATTTCGTCATAGGCTATCTGCTACATTTTCACTGCTTCTGTATATGCTCAAAATTATGGTATTCTAATAAGCTGTGTCATGTACATCGTATATCAATAATGTCATGCCGTTATTCCAGTACACTAGCAGCGCTGTCTAAGCTCAAACTGCTGACCATTAGCCATTGCTGGCTAAAGCCTATACATTGCAAGCAGGGCATTGCTGTCCTTCAGTTATTGCTGGCTTAGCTCAAAAAGTAGTTCTCGTAGATGCGCTAGTCAGTGCTAACCTAGTCATTGCAACGCTTGCTCCTGTTTCTACTCATTCATGGTAAATTGTTGATACTCCTGCCCTCAAATTTCTGTCATGCTCATTGTTATGCCTCATCTCTTAGCAGCTTATGCCATCTTCATCGATCATATGTGATCCGTTTCATTCCAGCTTGGTAAGTACAAGAACATTCCTTTGGGGGAAATATAAGGCTGTGTTTTATTTATTTAATTTTTACTTTTGGGGGATTTATCTTGCTGCTGCTCAGGGCCGACACCCCTCGATAACAAATCTCCCCGTAGAGTCAATACTTTATCATCACATATCATCTGTCAATAATAAACGATTATCTTTTCCTCATTTGAATGGTCTCTCCTGATTGAAATAATCTTGTCAGTATTTTTATACTGGGATTTTGCTTGTTTTTTATGGCAGAGTTGTTCAAGTACCTTCATTTGTTTTCAATTATTGAATTAAAGGGAGCATGTATAGAGTAAATGTCTGCCTGTATTTTCCTCTATTAAGTCTCTATTTGATGTTGACAAACACCCAAAGCTGTACATTTTGCAGTTGTCGTCTTAATTGAGTCTTCAATTGGGCCTGAGTAAATGGCATTGAATCAAAATAAAGTAAAATCCATGTTCCTATTATAAAAAAATATTTTATTGGTCATATTCAGTACTTACAGTACTTGAAGTACTTACAAAAAAACGTATAAATTATTAGGTCCGCCCTCATTCAAGGGTCTCTCAACTGTGATCTAAAATATTATACTTATTATGTACACCAAAAAGTTAAATTTTTATTTTATTTAAAATTTATTTAACCAGGAAAGCCTCATTGAGATTAAAAATCTCCTTTACAAGAGTGTCCTGGCCAAGACAGCAGCAGCACATTAAAAAAAGTTTCAGACATACAACATAAAACAGTGACAGACAATAAAATAAAAATAAAATAAATATCACAGCACGAGTAAACCAAAACTAAGACTCAGGTCATCATATCCTAGATCACTCTCATAGTACATTATTATTATTTGGCAAATAAATCAGCAAACCATGTGCAAGAATAAAATATACCTTATCTGTTATATTAAAAAAGTACGAATAAAGAGTTTCAACATGTACAATTGACCTTAAACTTTGATCATTATAGTATAGATGTCCGAAGTCCAAGTTCCCATCATAGACAGCCACAGATTACTTCCAGGTGTCTCGAAATCCCATGAAGACAATAAGATATATACATCAGATACATCAGTTATGACCACATAAAAAAAGACAAAAGTTTGCTCATGAATCTAGAAAAAAGAATCCTGCATTAAAACTACCCTGACCACTCCGTTACTTCCCAGTGAGCACTAGACGGGATTTAGACGTCTAAATCTGGTTGAAATCGGGTCTAAACGTCTATAGACGTCTTTTAGCCATCTTTTCAACCGGCTATAACACGGTTACAACTTCAACATGTCACAAAACACCATTTGGTTGATAATGTGTTCTGTTGTAACGTAAGGCTGTAAGAGAGACGATATTAACACATTATATATATATTATAGTATTTATGTAAAGTATTCAACTGGTCGTTGAAATGTGGTCTACACGTAGACATGATTTCAACGCATTTAATGTTTCATATAAAAAGTCGGAAATATCGGACTTTATCGACTGTTTGCTGCTAAAATAAGCTTCTAGGACATCGTAATCCAGTCATTTTTATACATTACTCTTAAATAAGAAAGTTTGCTTACAGCTGTAACGCGCATGCGCAACTTCTTATGCGCTAGAGTTTGGAACTTCGACTGCACTGCCAGAGAGGAACGGTCGAGACTTACAGAGCCGAGACTCATGGAGCCACAACGACAGGAACGGGCTGATAAACCCAAGGCTTCAGGCTGCACATACTGTGTAAGTACTTGAACTACGGGAATCCAGTTATTCAAAGCGAAATTAGCATCATTAATATCATTTTAAGCTGCTCACAATGCAGGCGAGGCTGCTAGCTTGTAGTGTTAGCATGTTAGCATGTTAGCTTGTAGCGTACTGCTACATGGACCAACAGTAAACATTAACATGTGTGTAAGTTAATGTTGACGACTGTGTTTATGGGCTGTCACTGTAGTTCATTGATATAAAGTGAGTTTTAGGCCATTTTACATCTAAAATACATTACAGAAAGCTACTAGGGCTGTACACAGTTCAGAACATTGTTGTTTGGCATACAACAACATATAAACAATATAAAGTATTATAATGTGTAATATGCCAGTGAGCATCTTTACATTGAAAAGACTTAAACGACTATGGTCACCGGTAAAACGACTGGTTGAAGAGTGAATATGTTTTATAATTCTTGATTAATTTACAGACATCCATCTGAAATATGGCAGATCATCTGAAACCGGATCCTGGAGGCTTTGACAACAACATTTAAAGAAGAAACAGGAGATTTTGTTATGTTTTTTCAATTTCATTGTAGTTATATGAATAAAAACAAATTAATTGTTGCCTGTGTCAGATGGTCTTATTTGCCCTGTCAGTATAAACTGTTAGTGTGTTACTATGACTACGTATTTAATTGCTACATATTTTACTGTGAGCATTTTGAGGTTCAAAAGATGTTTAAAAGACGTTCAAAAGTTGTTCAAAAGTGAAAGTTTATTCAACGTCTATTTGTAGACGTCTATTAGACGTTCACGTTTAGACCATATTTCACCGGGATTTGCAATATTGGCTTTCAACTGAGAAATAAGGATGTGGTTTCATAGTAAGCCTCTAAAATGATGATACAACATTATTAGCACAACGTAGAGGATTACAAATGCACTATTGCAAATCATGTTGAAATGTGGTCTAAACGTGAACGTCTAATAGACGTCTACAAATAGACGTTGAATAAACTTTCACTTTTGAACCACTTTTAGACGTCTTTTCAATGTCGGCCATAGACGTCTTTTCAATGGAAAAATGCTCACTGGGTTACTTGAGTACATGTGTTAGAGTAAATGGAACCCGTTAATACCAACCTCTTGAAGTCACTGACCACTTTCTAAATGAAAGAGAAGGATAACTTCTAACACTTGCTCCCTTTTCAACCCATGTATATATATCAGACGTCACGCAAATTGTTTCCTCAGAAGTCCATCACTTCAAATATTATGTATGAGCCGTTTAGAAGTTGTTTTTTTGCCTTACGACTTTGTATATGAAATAGTTAAAATAAAATAAAACTTCATTGTCCATTGAATAGTGATAGAAAATGATTTAGGTGAGGCGCTCACAAATAACATATAAAATACATTGATGAAAGACTCGCATAAAAAAATACAGTAAAACACAAACACTTCCATATTCACATGTCTGTGCAGGTGTGCAACGCTACATCAAAAAGTCTTAAACAGTTGCCTGGTGGGACTGGGAGTAGGTATGGTGAAGGGTCTTTTCTTTTTACTGCAGGACAGTAAAGGCCTGTGAGATTGGTTTGATTTTAGTTGAATGCTTGATTCTTGTGAGTTTTTCCTGCTTGTTTTTGTGAGGACGTTCAACCAGGATGCCTTTTTCAAGATAAAACTTCATTCGAAAAGTGACCGGTATACAGCCGTTAAAATGTCCTGTCTGAATTTAAAACCTTTCAGGCTCCCCAAGAGAAAGGTGTGCTGTTGAGCCTTTCTGTAAACCCCGGCTGCATGTTATGTGAGGGACAGTCGATGTGTTAAGCTTAGTTTAAACTCGAGGTAGTAAAGTCGGCACAAGGACCGCATGCCAGAAAATGATGTAATCATGGCCGGCCAGCCCACGGTTCACGTAGGTTCCACCCCGCAAGTGGTCGCTTGGATGTGCACCTCTGAATTTTTTAAACTTCTCATGCGCGGTGCGTGCGATCACGTGACTATAACAAATAGTTCAATGATAGAAACACTATTGACATGTCTAGGGATACTTTACATATTCAATCTTTTTTGGTTAAAATGCCGGTAATACTTACCTTGTTTGTTTACAGAGCTTGTAAAAAGGCAATAAAGTAGGCCATTAATATGAGATATGAGTTTACAGATAATTACAATCTGTATGAGGGTTCTGTTCAATTTTTCTTTCAACCGAAGCTTACAGACCACCGTCCTGTCTGATTATAATTAATTGCTTACAGAACAAACTTTGACATATTTACATTTGTTGGGAAACCAAAGTAAGATTAACATTATCAGACATGCTGCATTTAGTTGGTCTCTTACAACATATGGTAATATTTAAAACAACTTACTCGTATGAAATGCTGTTTTCCGACTATAAAGTTAGCTGTACATCTACAAACTTTTGGAACTGCTTGCCAACAATAAAAATTGGCTGAAATGTGTTTATGTTACATAATTATATGCTAAGTAAGCCAATAGTAAAACATGCATTTTTACATATTTTATAGGTTTTATTCATTTTAAATCCCATTCATTATTTGTATCTACATGTTAATATTACATCTCTATGTTTTACAGGCTTTATTTTTCAATCTAAAGCACTTTAAACTACGCCAACATGCATGGAATATGCCAGAGTGTGATGATGATTGATTGATCACATGGTTGGTGAAAAGACCGGCAAACACCAGTCCTGGGAATGTTGTTAATCACAACATATTTGTTTTTTTTAGTTTAGAACAGTGAGAGATAAGTTATGAGGACTTATTTACTATTGTGCTGGTGCACTGTTGTCTAGTTGTCCAACATTTGTTTAAGTCAACAGTCCAACCTCATAATAGTAGGCAAAACAAGTGAAGCAGGAGATTTTCAAGGTGAGTTAATTGCAATAATTTCACAGAGAAATGTCTGTTGGTGTTTGTTAAGACTCAGACTTGTAGGAATGCATATTTGGTTAAGATGTATGTGCTACATATTAACTTACAGCAAAGATCTAAAGCTCAGTGAGGTATATCAGTTTCCTATCACAATGATCCAACCCCTCATGACCCAGAATAGGTAGACTTGGAAAGAAGCTCAGCAAATGAAATAATTCTTAATTGCGGAATTTTAATATGTAACCGAATATGTTTTGGTTTTTTACTCACCAAAACAGACAATTGAACAGATTTTAATCTTAGCGAGTAATGGTTTATCATTTTTATGCACTCTTTAGTCAGCCCCTCTATTGTTCATTTAATGCTAGAGTGCTATTCACAGCTCCGTCAGGCAGATGTACAGAAAATCATAATTTTACAAATAATAAAAAAATAAGTATTCATGACATGGTTTTGATCCCATTTTGACCCAGGGCTCTTGGTAATGTCTTGAATTTAACTGAGTTGGTCTGGACTGGAATGCTGATGATGACCTGCGTTGATTTCAGAAAGACAGGAACAATGATGATACAGTTTTAATATGCTGGTGTAGATGTGCTTGGAGTCCACAACCTCTTATAATAAAGATGGAAAGAGGCTGGTTGGGAGTAGGGGTTGGAATGGTGGGATTTGTGGGCCTGACACAGCTTCTGGGCCAGATGAGTTATAATTTCCTTCTCAGCAAAGATAACAGTGGATACCTGCCAAATAATGGGAGAAGAGAGCTTATAATATTAAGACTGCTTGAATATTTAAAGCTCCGTTCTTTAGCAGAAAATACAAGGTTAAGAATGTATGAATTCAGTTGCCTGCTTTCCTCGAGATTTAGCAACTAAATGTTCTGCTAAGAATAACAACACAAACGGGTGGGTGCTAATTCATTTAATTTAAAAGGCAAAATCCCATGTCTCCACAGCAGTTTAATCAAACTTAGATAGCACTGTCACAGCTTATCCCTCCATGTATGATCATTAAGGATATTTCAGATCAAACACAATGACCAATGTATTTTTGATTAATCCAGTGAAATAAATACCTGACAAAATCAGTGTACTTAATTGCACATGATGGCCACATCGACAAGAGATATTAAACAAATAGCTATACAAACATATGTTAAAATATCAACCAACCTCAGTATTTATTGTATTACTGAACAACCCCAACTGATGTGGTAAAATAACTTCATCATTCTTCACCACACCATCTCTGACATAGTAACACATAAGGTTGTGATAAAAAAATGTTCAAAAACAATGTATTTACAAGAAAAAAACATCTGTCAGTTTATCAACTTGACTAAGCCACACGTTCAAAGGGGGCCAGGAAGGGAATTTCTTGTGTATATTGTGCACTTACTCAAGTTGACTTAGCGATGTCTAGATGCTGGATCCAAAAATACGTCAATTTGAGCTGATTGAAGAAGATGTCACAACTTTCACTCTGTCATGCCTTGTTTTGACCCTGTCTATAATTCTCCTGTCATTTCAGATCCAGTCCCTTACTCCAGCTTCTGATTACATCATTCCCTTCCCTTCCCCTGAATTTTCCCACTCATATTTGCCTGCAGCCCATGCCCTTGTTAGTCCTTCTGTGTAATCCTGGTCCTGTTGCACTTAATCTCTGCTAGATTGTCTAGGGTTTCCTCGCCTAGCTTTCCATCAATCACTTCCGTTATTCTTGCCTGCCCTTAGGAATAGGTACCCCCTCCCACTCATTGCCTCTTGAAACTGTTGCAGGGAGTCACCATTCACTAAGCTGGACCTCAGAAATGCTTACCAGCTGGTTTGTATTCGTGAGGGTGATGAATTGAAGACCATTTTCCACAGACCCAGTGGGCATTATGAGTACTGGGTCATGCTTTTTGGTCTTACCAACGCTCCTGCTGTTTTTCAGGCCATGGTTAGTGATGTGCTGTGTGATCTTTTCAATGTCAGTGTGTTTGTTTACTGTTGAGTGGAAAACAAGAGAGACTTCTACACCAGATTCATCTTAAAACAAATGTGACATTTATTGTAGGATAACAGGAGTATATCGCCCAGCAGTTATACGTGCACGGGCCTAGCAGTACTGAGAAGTTCAGCAACTAAAAGGCGCTTATACAGAGTGCGCATCATGTTATATAGGTTTTATGAGTTGAATATGATAGGTCCAAAAAAGAGAGAGGCGGCTCTTGGTTTAGACTTTTAGACTTTCTGAGGGCCTCATCAGTTGGTCGTAAAAAGGGCCTCTGTTATCTGGTTTCTCTGCAGTAAAAGCACATTCCTTCTTTAAGTGTCTCTGTTCTTTTCCATCGTACGGCCAGGCACTAGAATGCCCTGTCCGGAGTATTTGACCTTCTAAGAGAACTCATTTACCGTAATGTGCACAGTGATAGTGTGATGTGAAAGCATAAACAAAATATACTGTGTTTGAGATTTGTATGTGTGCATTTATACATATGAATGTAATATTTACATGACATTACTTGGATGATATCCTCATTTTATCCACAGGAACACTTGCAGCACATAAACTGGGTCCCCCAGAGAGTCTTTGAGAACAAACTGTATGTCAAAGTTGAAAAATGAGAGTTCCACGTCTCGAAGGTGTCTTTCCTTGGATTTGTCATCCAAAGAAAAGAAAAGAAAATACATTCTGATGGACTCTGCCAAGGTGTGGGCAGTCACCAAGTGGTCTGTCCACTCCACTGGCAAATACCTCCAATGGTTCCTGGGGCTTGCCACCTTTTAGCTGCTTTAGCTGCTTTATCTCACCCCCCCGGTGAGTTGAAGTCCAGATTAACTTCTGCTCCTCTTCTCGCCTTTCCAGACCCTACTCAGCAGTTTGAGCTGGAGGTAGACGCCTCCAACTCAGGTGTCAGCCGAGGATCAGAAGAATCAGAAAAATTTCTCAAGCAAGCTGTCCCCTGCTGAAAGAAACTACTATGTCTGTAACTGTGAGTTGCTGGCTGTTAAAATGGCTTTGGAGGAATAGAGACTCTGGTTGGAGGAACAGAGAATCCTTTTATGGTCCACAACAACCTTGAGTTCATCCATTCGGCCAAGCAGTTAGGGCCTCTCTCACCAAGGCAGGGGCTCGTTTTTCTTTAAGCGTTTTGAGGTTCCAGATTGTCAAGTGTTTTCTAGCCATTCTTTCCAGCAATTACTTCTGTATTTTTGCCTGCCCGTTCCGGACCTATTGGACTGTCTTTGGATTTTGGATTCCCTTCCCCTGCCACTGATTACCTGGTTTGACCCTTTGTCACAGAAGATACTAGTTGTTTATCCAAATATAAAGTCAGTATTTTTCTAGATTTCTAGACCAGCTACCCAGTCACCAGAAAAAAATATTGCAAACTTGGGGATACGTTGCTTGTTGACATTTCTTAACCAATGAATGTTTCATAAATATGTTTGATATCAGCCTCTTATCACAGTTTTAGAAATGCTCGATGCTATATAGTTATGGTTGTGTATTTATTGGTTCGGTGAAGTCAACAAAGCTTCTTGAAGAAGGTTTGACAAAACCCAGTGAGCACTAGATGGGATTTAGACGTCTAAATCTGGTCTAAAACTGGTTGAAATAGGGTCTAAACGTCTATAGACGTCTTTTAGCCGTCTTTTCAACCGGCTAAAAAACGGTTAAAAATTCAACATGTCACAAAACACCATTTGGTTGATAATGTGTTCTGTTATAACGTAAGGCTGTAAGAGAGACGATATTAACATATTATAAGATTCGCAAGACTGGTGCTGACGTACTACGGTAAGCGTATTGCCTCACTTCCGGTTCCCAGCGTAGTTGATAGTGTACTTTTACCAGCTCCAGTGAAAACTAGTCAATTGTGTGACATTCTTTATTATAGCGGCTAATTACCTGCTTTACATTTAAAACATTTGAACACTCATAGCTCACATCTTAATTCAGCGACTTTTCGCTTAAACCAACAGCTGTTTACACGTTGTTCAGTTCTGCTAACGCTAGCTAGCCTCATTTAGCTTAGCAGCTAGCGATGGCTCTCCTTCTCTCTCTCCTTCTCCCTCCTGCTCAGTGTGTCTCATGTTTAGCCATGCCTCTGCCTCCTTTACTGATAAGGGTACATGTAACAAATGTAGTTTGTTTGTTAGGTTGGAGGCAAGGCTCAGTGAGTTAGAGGCACGGTTCCGCACCATTGAAGCTCAGTCGTTAGCTACTGTAGTTAGCCAGCCCACCCCCGTAGCCGGTGCGGGCCAACCAGACGTAGCTCCTGCTAGCCGTCCCCCGGCAACCCCCGAGCAGCCGGGAGGCTGGGTGACTGTCCGAAGGAAGCATAGTTCTATGTCGAAGCACACGGGTCACCACCAAACGTGAAGTTAGCGAAGACAGGGGCCATAGTTAACTGCATCCCCGGGGCCAGAGCGGGCGACATAGACATAATCCCATTTAAAACTGCTGGCTAAGGCTAAACGTAAATACAGCACAATTGTTATTCACGTCGGCGGTAATGACACCCGATTACATCGCTCGGAGGTCACTAAATTGAACGTGGAATCGGCGTGTTCATACGCAAAGACAATGTCGGACTCCGTAGTATTCTCTGGCCCTCTCCCTAACCTGGTCAATGATTAGATGTATAGCCGCATGTCATCATTCGCCGCTGGCTGTCGAGGTGGTGTCCTGCAAACAATGTGGGCTTCATAGACAATAGGCAAACTTTCTGGGGAAAGCCTGGTCTGATTAGGAGAGACGGCATTCATCCTACTTTGGATGGAGCAGATCTCATATCTAGAAATCTGACCCAGTTTATTAGTGGACCTAATCCATGACCCAGAGTTCAGACCAGGAAGCAGAAGCAGAGTCGCAGTCTTTCACACTTCTCTGCGCTTCCTTTGGAGCAGTTACCCACCCAGAGGAGATGGAGTAGC
>NW_026551921.1:0-9167 GCF_027596085.1 Anoplopoma fimbria | reverse complement strand
AATATTTTTCAAAAGTGAGGATATTTTTCAAAAGAGGATATTTTTCAAAAGTGAGGATATTTTTCAAAAGTGAGGATATTTTTCAAAATTGAGGATATTTTTCAAAAGTGAGGATATTTTTCAAAAGTGAGGATATTTTTCAAAAGTGAGGATATTTTTCAAAAGTGAGGATATTTTTCAAAAGTGAGGATATTTTTCAAAAGTGAGGATATTTTTCAAAAGTGAGGATATTTTTCAAAATTGAGGATATTTTTCAAAATTGAGGATATTTTTCAAAAGTGAGGATATTTTTCAAAAGTGAGGATATTTTTCAAAAGTGAGGATATTTTTCAAAAGTGAGGATATTTTTCAAAAGTGAGGATATTTTTCAAAAGTGAGGATATTTTTCAAAAGTGAGGATATTTTTCAAAAAGTGAGGATATTTTTCAAAAGTGAGGATATTTTTCAAAAGTGAGGATATTTTTCAAAATTTTTCAAAAGTGAGGATATTTTTCAAAAGTGAGGATATTTTTCAAAAGTGAGGATATTTTTCAAAAGTGAGGATATTTTTCAAAAGTGAGGATATTTTTCAAAAGTGAGGATATTTTTCAAAAGTGAGGATATTTTTCAAAAGTGAGGATATTTTTCAAAAGTGAGGATATTTTTCAAAATTGTAGATGTTTTACTAAAGTGAGGATATTTTTCAAAAGTGAGGATATTTTTCAAAATTGACAATATTTTTCAAAAGTGAGGATATTTTTCAAAAGTGAGGATATTTTTCAAAAGTGAGGATATTTTTCAAAAGTGAGGATATTTTTCAAAAGTGAGGATATTTTTCAAAAGTGAGGATATTTTTCAAAAGTGAGGATATTTTTCAAAAGTGAGGATATTTTTCAAAAGTGAGGATATTTTTCAAAAGTGAGGATATTTTTCAAAAGTGAGGATATTTTTCAAAAGTGAGGATATTTTTCAAAATTGAGGATATTTTTCAAAAGTGAGGATATTTTTCAAAAGTGAGGATATTTTTCAAAAGTGAGGATATTTTTCAAAAGTGAGGATATTTTTCAAAATTGACGATATTTTTCAAAAGTGAGGATATTTTTCAAAAAAAGAGGATATTTTTCAAAAGTGAGGATATTTTTCAAAAGTGAGGATATTTTTCAAAAGTGAGGATATTTTTCAAAAGTGAGGATATTTTTCAAAAGTGAGGATATTTTTCAAAAGTGAGGATATTTTTCAAAAGTGAGGATTTTTTCAAAAGTGAGGATATTTTTCAAAAGTGAGGATATTTTTCAAAAGTGAGGATATTTTTCAAAAGTGAGGATATTTTTCAAAAGTGAGGATATTTTTCAAAAGTGAGGATATTTTTCAAAATTGTAGATGTTTTACTAAAGTGAGGATATTTTTCAAAAGTGAGGATATTTTTCAAAAGTGAGGATATTTTTCAAAAGTGAGGATATTTTTCAAAATTGAGGATATTTTTCAAAAGTGAGGATATTTTTCAAAAGTTGAGGATATTTTTTCAAAAGTGAGGATATTTTTCAAAAGTGAGGATATTTTTCAAAAGTGAGGATATTTTTCAAAAGTGAGGATATTTTTCAAAAGTGAGGATATTTTTCAAAAGTGAGGATATTTTTCAAAAGTGAGGATATTTTTCAAAAGTGAGGATATTTTTCAAAAGTGAGGATATTTTTTTCAAAAGTGAGGATATTTTTCAAAAGTGAGGATATTTTTCAAAAGTGAGGATATTTTTCAAAAGTGAGGATATTTTTCAAAAGTGAGGATATTTTTCAAAAGTGAGGATATTTTTCAAAAGTGAGGATATTTTTCAAAAGTGAGGATATTTTTCAAAAGTGAGGATATTTTTCAAAAGTGAAATTTTTCAAAAGTGAGGATATTTTTCAAAATTGAGGATATTTTTCAAAAGTGAGGATATTTTTCAAAAGTGAGGATATTTTTCAAAAGTGAGGATATTTTTCAAAAGTGAGGATATTTTTCAAAAGTGAGGATATTTTTCAAAAGTGAGGATATTTTTCAAAAGTGAGGATATTTTTCAAAAGTGAGGATATTTTTCAAAAGTGAGGATATTTTTCAAAAGTGAGGATATTTTTCAAAAGTGAGGATATTTTTCAAAAGTGAGGATATTTTTCAAAAGTGAGGATATTTTTCAAAAGTGAGGATATTTTTCAAAAGTGAGGATATTTTTCAAAAGTGAGGATATTTTTCAAAAGTGAGGATATTTTTCAAAAGTGAGGATATTTTTATTTTTCAAAAGTGAGGATATTTTTCAAAAGTGAGGATATTTTTCAAAAGTGAGGATATTTTTCAAAAGTGAGGATATTTTTCAAAAGTGAGGATATTTTTCAAAAGTGAGGATATTTTTCAAAAGTGAGGATATTTTTCAAAAGTGAGGATATTTTTCAAAAGTGAGGATATTTTTCAAAAGTGAGGATATTTTTCAAAAGTGAGGATATTTTTCAAAATTGTAGATGTTTTACTAAAGTGAGGAAATTTTTAGAAAGTGAGGATATTTTTCAAAAGTGAGGAAATTTTTAGAAAGTGAGGATATTTTTCAAAAGTGAGGATATTTTTCAAAAGTGAGGATATTTTTCAAAAGTGAGGATATTTTTCAAAAGTGAGGATATTTTTCAAAAGTGAGGATATTTTTCAAAAGTGAGGATATTTTTCAAAAGTGAGGATATTTTTCAAAAGTGAGGATATTTTTCAAAAGTGAGGATATTTTTCAAAAAGTGAGGATATTTTTTCAAAATGAGGAATTTTTCAAAAGTGAGGATATTTTTCAAAAGTGAGGATATTTTTCAAAAGTTCAAAAGTGAGGATATTTTTCAAAAGTGAGGATATTTTTCAAAAGTGAGGATATTTTTCAAAAGTGAGGATATTTTTTCAAAAGTGAGGATATTTTTCAAAAGTGAGGATATTTTTCAAAAGTGAGGATATTTTTCAAAAGTGAGGATATTTTTCAAAAGTGAGGATATTTTTCAAAAGTGAGGATATTTTTCAAAAGTGAGGATATTTTTCAAAAGTGAGGATATTTTTCAAAATTGAGGATATTTTTCAAAAGTGAGGATATTTTTCAAAAGTGAGGATATTTTTCAAAAGTGAGGATATTTTTCAAAAGTGAGGATATTTTTCAAAAGTGAGGATATTTTTCAAAATTGACAATATTTTTCAAAAGTGAGGATATTTTTCAAAAGTGAGGATATTTTTCAAAAGTGAGGATATTTTTCAAAAGTGAGGATATTTTTCAAAAGTGAGGATATTTTTCAAAAGTGAGGATATTTTTCAAAATTGAGGATATTTTTCAAAAGTGAGGATATTTTTCAAAAGTGAGGATATTTTTCAAAAGTGAGGATATTTTTCAAAATTGTAGATGTTTTTTGTGAGGATATTTTTCAAAAGTGAGGATATTTTTCAAAAGTGAGGATATTTTTCAAAAGTGAGGATATTTTTCAAAAGTGAGGATATTTTTCAAAAGTGAGGATATTTTTCAAAAGTGAGGATATTTTTCAAAAAAAGTGAGGATATTTTTCAAAAGTGAGGATATTTTTCAAAAGTGAGGATATTTTTCAAAAGTGAGGATATTTTTCAAAAGTGAGGATATTTTTCAAAAGTGAGGATATTTTTCAAAAGTGAGGATATTTTTCAAAAGTGAGGATATTTTTCAAAAGTATTTTTCAAAAGTGAGGATATTTTTCAAAAGTGAGGATATTTTTCAAAAGTGAGGATATTTTTCAAAAGTGAGGATATTTTTCAAAAGTGAGGATATTTTTCAAAAGTGAAGGTATTTTACAAAAGTGAGGATATTTTTAAAGTGAGGATATTTTTCAAAAGTGAGATATTTTTCAAAAGTGAGGATATTTTTCAAAAGTGAGGATATTTTTCAAAAGTGAGGATATTTTTCAAAAGTGAGGATATTTTTCAAAAGTGAGGATATTTTTCAAAAGTGAGGATATTTTTCAAAAGTGAGGATATTTTTCAAAAGTGAGGATATTTTTTTTCAAAAGTGAGGATATTTTTCAAAAGTGAGGATATTTTTCAAAAGTGAGGATATTTTTCAAAAGTTATTTTTCAAAAGTGAGGATATTTTTCAAAAGTGAGGATGTTTTCCAAAGTGAGGATATTTTTCAAAAGTGAGGATATTTTTCAAAAGTGAGGATATTTTTCAAAAGTGAGGATATTTTTCAAAAGTGAGGATATTTTTCAAAAGTGAGGATATTTTTCAAAAGTGAGGATATTTTTCAAAAGTGAGGATATTTTTCAAAAGTGAGGATATTTTTCAAAAGTGAGGATATTTTTCAAAAGTGAGGATATTTTTCAAAAGTGAGGATATTTTTCAAAAGTGAGGATATTTTTCAAAAGTGAGGATATTTTTCAAAAGTGAGGATATTTTTCAAAAGTGAGGATATTTTTCAAAAGTGAGGATATTTTTCAAAAGTGAGGATATTTTTCAAAAGTGAGGATATTTTTCAAAAGTGAGGATATTTTTCAAAAGTGAGGATATTTTTCAAAAGTGAGGATATTTTTCAAAATTGTAGATATTTTACTAAAGTGAGGATATTTTTCAAAAGTGAGGATATTTTTCAAAAGTGAGGATATTTTTCAAAAGTGAGGATATTTTTCAAAAGTGAGGATATTTTTCAAAAGTGAGGATATTTTTCAAAAGTGAGGATATTTTTCAAAAGTGAGGATATTTTTCAAAAGTGAGGATATTTTTCAAAAGTGAGGATATTTTTCAAAAGTGAGGATATTTTTCAAAAGTGAGGATATTTTTCAAAAGTGAGGATATTTTTCAAAAGTGAGTATTTTTCAAAAGTGAGGATATTTTTCAAAAGTGAGGATATTTTTCAAAAGTGAGGATATTTTTCAAAAGTGAGGATATTTTTCAAAAGTGTAGATATTTTTCAAAAGTGAGGATATTTTTCAAAAGTGAGGATATTTTTCAAAATTGTAGATATTTTACTAAAGTGAGGATATTTTTCAAAAGTGAGGATATTTTTCAAAAGTGAGGATATTTTTCAAAAGTGAGGATATTTTTCAAAAGTGAGGATATTTTTCAAAAGTGAGGATATTTTTCAAAAGTGAGGATATTTTTCAAAAGTGAGGATATTTTTCAAAAGTGAGGATATTTTTCAAAAGTGAGGATATTTTTCAAAAGTGAGGATATTTTTCAAAAGTGAGGATATTTTTCAAAAGTGAGGATATTTTTCAAAAGTGAGGATATTTTTCAAAAGTGAGGATATTTTTCAAAAGAAATATTTTTCAAAAGTGAGGATATTTTTCAAAAGTGAGGATATTTTTCAAAAGTGAGGATATTTTTCAAAAGTGAGGATATTTTTCAAAAGTGAGGATATTTTTCAAAAGTGAGGATATTTTTCAAAAGTGAGGATATTTTTCAAAAGTGAGGATATTTTTCAAAAGTGAGGATATTTTTCAAAAGTGAGGATATTTTTCAAAAGTGAGGATATTTTTCAAAAGTGAGGATATTTTTCAAAAGTGAGGATATTTTTCAAAAGTGAGGATATTTTTCAAAAGTGAGGATATTTTTCAAAAGTGAGGATATTTTTCAAAAGTGAGGATTTTTTTCAAAAGTGAGGATATTTTTCAAAAAGTGAGGATATTTTTCAAAAGTGAGGATATTTTTCAAAAGTGAGGATATTTTTCAAAAGTGAGGATATTTTTCAAAAGTGAGGATATTTTTCAAAATTTTTCAAAAGTGAGGATATTTTTCAAAAGTGATTTTTCAAAAGTGATATTTTTCAAAAGTGAGGATATTTTTCAAAAGTGAGGATATTTTTCAAAAGGATATTTTTCAAAAGTATTTTTTCAAAAGTGAGGATATTTTTCAAAAGTGAGGATATTTTTCAAAAGTGAGGATATTTTTCAAAAGTGAGGATATTTTTCAAAAGTGAGGATATTTTTCAAAAGTGAGGATTTTTCAAAAGTGAGGATATTTTTCAAAAGTGAGGATATTTTTCAAAAGTGAGGATATTTTTCAAAAGTGAGGATATTTTTCAAAATTGACGATATTTTTCAAAAGTGAGGATATTTTTAGAAAGTCAGGATATTTTTAGAAAGTCAGGATATTTTTCAAAAGTGAGGATATTTTTCAAAAGTGAGGATATTTTTCAAAAGTGAGGATATTTTTCAAAAGTGAGGATATTTTTTCAAAATTGAGATATTTTACAAAAGTGAGGATATTTTTCAAAAGTGAGGATATTTTTCAAAAGTGAGGATATTTTTCAAAAGTGAGGATATTTTTCAAAAGTGAGGATATTTTTCAAAAGTGAGGATATTTTTCAAAAGTGAGGATATTTTTCAAAAAGTGAGGATATTTTTCAAAAGTGAGGATATTTTTCAAAAGTGAGGATATTTTTCAAAAGTGAGGATATTTTTCAAAAGTGAGGATATTTTTCAAAAGTGAGGATTTTTAACAAAGTGAGGATATTTTTCAAAAGTGAGGATATTTTTCAAAAGTATTTTTCAAAAGTATTTTTCAAAAGTATTTTTTCAAAAGTGAGGATATTTTTCAAAAGTGAGGATATTTTTCAAAAGTGAGGATATTTTTCAAAAGTGAGGATATATTTTTCAAAAGTGAGGATATTTTTCAAAAGTGAGGATATTTTTCAAAAGTGAGGATATTTTTCAAAAGTGAGGATATTTTTCAAAATTGTAGATTTTTACAAAAGTGAGGATATTTTTCAAAAGTGAGGATATTTTTCAAAAGTGAGGATATTTTTCAAAAGTGAGGATATTTTTCAAAAGTGAGGATATTTTTCAAAAGTGAGGATATTTTTCAAAAGTGAGTATTTTTCAAAATATTTTTCAAAAGTGAGGATATTTTTCAAAAAAGTGAGGATATTTTTCAAAAGTGAGGATATTTTTCAAAAAAGAGGATATTTTTCAAAAGTGAGGATATTTTTCAAAAGTGAGGATATTTTTCAAAATTGTAGATATTTTTCAAAAGTGAGGATATTTTTTTCAAAAGTAGGATATTTTTCAAAAGTGAGGATATTTTTCAAAAGTGAGATATTTTTCAAAAGTGAGGATATTTTTCAAAAGTGAGGATATTTTTCAAAAGTGAGTGAGGATTTTTTTAAAAGTTTTTTAGGATATTTTTTTCAAAATTGACAATATTTTTCAAAAGGAAAACACATAGGAAACTTGTTATTTATGAGTCCAGAGGCCCTTACTTGAAGAAACTCATGTAAAGTATGAATTCCTGTCAGAAAAGACACTTTTGGGGTATTTTAAGGCTGAAAAGACTTTTTGTGAGCAAAAAAGCTGAAATGCATCTAAAAGTGATGAAAGTATCATGTTTTCATGAAAACACAAGGAAACTTGTTATTATGAGTCCAGAGGCCCTTACTTGAAGAAACTCATGTAAAGTATGAATTTCCTGTCAGAAAAGACACTTTTGGGGTATTTTAAGGCTGAAACGTCTTTTTGCAGCAGAAAAGCTGTAAATGCATCTAAAAGTGATGAAAGTATCATGTTTTCATGAAAACATTATTATGAGTCCTGAGGCCCTTACTTGTTTTATGATTTCATGAAAAAGACACTTTTGGGGTATTTTAGGCTGAAACTTTTTGAGTTGCATTATGAGTCCAGAGGTCCTTACTTGAAGAAACTCATGTAAAGTATGAATTCCTGGCAGAAAAGATACTTTTGGGGTATTTTAAGGCTGAAACGTCTTTTTGCAGCAGAAAAGCTGTAAATGCATCTAAAAGTGATGAAAAAACACAAGTATCATGTTTTCATGAAAACATAAGGGAACTAGTTGACATAAAGCCCTAGTCAACTAGTTTCCTTGTGTTTTCATGAAAAACTAGTTTCATGATATACTATCTTCAGAAAAAATGTTATTCAAAAAGGCGTCTTGATCCTTTTTCATTCTTTGCCGTTTCACCCCCTTCCCGATGTCCTACAGAATCGGGGTCGGTACCATTCGATCGGGCTTGGCCGAATTAGTGGGGGCGGACACAACTTCCAAATCTCTACCACCTTCAGAAGAGGGTGTATTTTCAAAAAGGATCAAGAATCTGTGGTTTTCATCACAGATTCTTGATTACTATCCTAACCCTAACCCTAACCCTAACCCTAACCGTAACCCCTAACCCCTAACCCTTTTCTGAACCCTAACCCTACTCACTAACCCTAACCCTAAACCCTAACCCTAACCCTAACCCTAACCCTTTCTGCTGCCAAAAGACGTTTCAGCCTTAAAATACCCCAAAAGTGTCTTTTCTGACAGGAAACCATACTTTACATGAGTTTCTTCAAGTAAGGGCCTCTGGACTCATAATAACAAGTTACCTTGTGTTTTCATGAAAAGCCCTAGTATCAACTAGTTTCCTTGTGTTTTCATGAAAACATGATACTTTCATCACTTTTAGATGCATTTACAGCTTTTCTGCTGCCAAAAGACGTTTCAGCCTTAAAATACCCCAAAAGTGTCTTTTCTGACATTAAATCATACTTTACATGAGTTTCTTCAAGTAAGGGCCTCTGGACTCATAATAACAAGTTTCCTTGTGTTTTCATGAAAACATGATACTTTCATCACTTTTAGGTGAATTTAAAGCTTTTCTGCTGCCAAAAGACGTTTCAGCCTTAAAATACCCCAAAAGTGTCTTTTCTGACAGGAAACCATACTTTACATGAGTTTCTTCAAGTAAAGCCCTCAGGACTAATGTTAACTAGTTTCCTTGTGTTTTCATGAAAACATGATACTTCCTTGTGTTTTCATGAAAACATGATACTTTCATCACTTTTAGATGCATTTACAGCTTTTCTGCTGCAAAAAGACGTTTCAGCCTTAAAATACCCCAAAAGTGTCTTTTCTGACAGGAAACCATACTTTACATGAGTTTCTTCAAGTAAGGGCCTCTGGACTAATAATAACTAGTTTCCTTGTGTTTTCATGAAAACATGATACTTCCTTGTGTTTTCATGAAAACATGATACTTTCATCACTTTTAGATGCATTTACAGCTTTTCTGCTGCAAAAAGACGTTTCAGCCTTAAAATACCCCAAAAGTGTCTTTTCTGACATTAAATCATACTTTACATGAGTTTCTTCAAGTAAGGGCCTCTGGACTTATAATAACAAGTTTCCTTATGTTTTCATGAAAACATGATACTTTCATCACTTTTATTATGCATTTACA
>NW_026551920.1:0-9184 GCF_027596085.1 Anoplopoma fimbria | reverse complement strand
ATATCAGAAGCTGATGAGGCTGCTAAAGACACAACCACACAGCTGCTGTGGTAAGATTAAACCAGAGCTCAGAGTGATAACCAGCAGCCTAACACAGGCCCAAACGTCTCAACAAAGCAGGATGTTAGATGTGTTAGAAGATCAGCTGGAGAAGACAAAGGTCTCTGTTGTAATTACTAGAAAAAAGATGCAGCTGAGAGCAGTCATAGTGGAAGTGGCTCTTCAACAAGAGATGGTTATGAATGACACCATCAAACTTTAGATATTTAAGGTTCTAAGTTATTTTAGTTCTTCTTGACAGCAGGTCTAACTGTTGTTCTGTTTTCATAGTTTGTCTCAAAAAACCCCCCCAAAAAACCTAAGTAACTCTGCCAGTGTCTGTTTTGGGAAGAATACAGCAGGAGAACAGTCTCTGATTAACTCACATGGAATAATCCGCTCGGTAGAAAGCCAAGCCGTCAGGGGAGAAGATAGCCGAGACTAATCTGGTGGTCGGGGATGGAAGGCGAAGTCGTTCACCGGGGCAGAGGCAAGGAGGAGAAGTCCAATCAGGCAGGGTCGGTAACGGGAATCAATCGGAGGGTAAACGCGGGAAAGTCTGGTATAATGCAGAGAACGATCTGGCAACGGGTGAGTGAGTGACTGGGGTTTAAATACTAAAGGGAGTAGGTGCAGCAGAGTGAGCAGGTGAGAGTGATTAAGCTGATGAGGTGGGTGTGGCAGACAGGTGCACTGAATGAACTGATTAGGTGAGTGAGATGTGGAGTGACAGGAGTGTATGGGAGCAGAACTGTGACAGTACTAAATACTACTGAAGAACGCAGTACTCAGTGTGTACTTCCTTCCTCAGTAGTATGTAGCCGGTGGTTTTGAACACAGCAAGTGTTTCCTTGTTGAGCTGCAGTGGAGGAAGAGAAACTCAAAGAGGGAATCTGCTCCTAAATAGTCTGTAACTTTGGTTTGTCTGACTCCGACTGCTGAAGCTTCATATGAGTTTCAGCTGAACTTGTGAAGTGGTTTCTTCCAGTGTAGTTGTGTTATGAAGGGACCACTTCACCCTCAGTATGACAGGAGGAATGATTACTGCCACCAGTAACTCTTGTGATGGACACATGACATGTGGCTGTTGTTTGAAGACCCACCATAACACATGTGGACCTCTCCTGTTAAAGACATGAACCTACTAAGCTACCAGATACAGAAAGAAGAAGATCATGTAATAAATGAAACAATGAACCGTCTTTTACTCCAACATGTCTGATCTGATATTGATCCTCTAGTTCCAGACTTGGAGATGCATGTTATTAATCTGTGTTGACATCAGTAGGTGTATGAATGTTGTGGTGACATCTGGATGATGTCTGTAGAAGGCTGACATGATGATGATCCACAATAACACAATGACAAAGCGGAAATATCATTGATTAGGACATAGTCATGTTGGGCTACACATTTAAAACCTGAACACATCTGATTGGATCATAAATTGATTTTTATCTTCATAATTTATTCTTTATTCAGGTTGAGTTTCTGCAGGTTGTCAGAGATCAGCTGCTCTTCTCTGATCTCAGCTCTGAAGTCCAACCCCTCCCATCTGAGAGAGCTGGACCTGAATAACAACAACCTGCACACTGCAAAAATACCCTCTAAAAAATAAGAAAAAAATACAGTGTTTTAGGTGAAAAATTGCTTATTTTGAGCAAAATAATCTGCCAGTGCAGCAAGCAAATGGGACTTGGTAAGATTTCTTAAAACAAGAGCATGCAAAAAAACTTAAATCAAGTATAAAAATCAATTTTTTCTTTTACTTGTTAAGATTTTTTCTCTTATTTTAAGCAATGTATTCTCATGTATTAGCCATTATTGCTTAGAATTAAATGTCCTCTAAGCAATTATTGCTCAAAACAAGCATACAACAGGCTTAAAAACAAGGCAAATGTACTTGATACTAGCTAATTTAAAGGCTTAAAACTAGTCTGATTTTCTTATCTAGAATTAATTTCTTGTTTAGGTGTAGTGAATGTATGGGAAAAATACACTTGACAAGAACTTCAAAAAAAAAAGTTTTTTATTACGATTTTAGCATGATGAACGGTGTGGCTAGTGGCCGTCTTCTCAGATACATTTCTGGGGCCTCTGTGGGCTGAACATCAACACAAGATTACATTACACTTAGCTGACGCTTTTCTATCCAACTTGCAGTTACAGTACAGTTACAGTACGACTTACAGTTAGGCCTATTTACAGGGTATTGGTTACAGTCCCTGGAGCAATGTGGGGATTGGTGCCTTGCTCAAGGGCACCTCAGCCATGGAGGGAGGAAGAGACTATTAAGGATGGGGATTGAACCGGCAACTCTGTGATCTACCGTCCAACGCCCTAACCATTACACCATGGCTGCCCAAAGATAAAGCTAAAGATAAAGCAAGACTTTATGCTCAAATGCTCAAGGACACTTTAATGGTGAAGTCAGAGTGAGGCTCAAACCTGTCAAATGTTAAATGATAATAAGGATGGATACATAGGCTACATAAATATTTTATCTTGCATAAGGTTATGTAATTAAGTTGGTTCACCCGCAGAACATGAATGAGTGCCTCTGATGGAGATGACAACTTCTTTGGTGCGGGGTAACCAGAAGGGAACATATCTGGCAGGGAGATGATCAGGTCAATGGCTTGCTCATCTACACACACAGAGAGAGAGAGAGAGAGAGAGAGAGAGAGAGAGAGAGAGAAAACTGAGTTACTTAGAGACAGAGTAATTGGAGCTACTCAGTGAAACAACAAATAGTGCAATTGTAATTTCAGAAGGATTGCAAAACCTTACCAGCAGGTAGTCCCATCGGTGGCTTCAGGACCTTCTTATAGACACCATAAAAGGAGAGTTTGGTTCTGTAGTCTGCCCAGCGCTCCTTCAGCTCTTTCACATAATGCACGTTGTCCTTCGCCACTATTCGTCTCAGCTCCTCAAGAACCTTGGCATCATATTGCAAAAAAGGGGATTAATACAACATGTTTTTCTTAAAATACAAGGATACAGGCTGACCGGTACATTCTTCCTTTAATTCTGAGTAGTGAGTGTACTTACATGGTCTATGTTCTTGAAGCACGAGTAGGCCTCAAGGATTTTGCCAGGTCTGTCGGCTTCCTTGAGGGTCTCCGAATCGATGAACTGCCTTCTTCCCTCAAATTCAAGTTCAAGGAGCTGTGAGACATCGTCTTGGTTTTGCTTATTCTTCCGGCACATCTCTTGGAGATGTCTGTAGTGCCTAGCCTGAGACATCCTACTGTCGTGTCCTAAGTTTAAATAGGGATAAAAACATCACATCATTACATTTTTAATCTCAATCTCAATCAATGACTTGTCAGAACTGAAACGTATCGGTTTTTGTTCGGTGTTTCTTGCACGGTAGGCTAGAAAGATAACCCATTGGGGCAACCTACCAACAGAGTCCCCCTTTTATAAACCATAGCCATCATGAGACAATTTGTATAAGAGGAGACAGAGCGCTGAAGACATAAATAATTGAGGACAGTTCGTAACAGCAGTATGGCCGTTATCCCGACTGTTCTGCTGACAACAGACGAATCATTATGCATTCCAAACATATTGCATGCTGCACTGTTCTTCTTGTGCCGTTACGGAAGTACTGTATCTGTGCAGTGTCAAAATAAGCCATGAGAAAAGTGGCTCTAAAAGCTTTATTTTGACTCACAATAAACACATTAGTATAATCAACTTCTCGCAACTGATAATTATCTATAAGTCTATTAGTCACGTTTCCCCATTCTTTTCGAGAGGGTCTGGTTTTACTAATCTGAAATAGAGTAAATATAATTTTGCGTGTAAGGCTAAATGAAAATGTGAAATCCAATACACTTACCAACAGCTGCATATTTCACTGGAGTGCTTGTTGATGGGGTGTGGACCTCAGGGAGAGTGGAGGGCGGAGTGTGGACCTCAGGGGTGCTAGGGGTGCTGCTGGGGCTTGCCGTATAGAGAATGGTAGATGTGGTGGAATCATCAGTGTCATCGGCATCCGTATATTTCAGTTTTCGTTTTCTCTCCCCCTTGCAGGAGTGCCACCCTGGCTTTTCTTCGGTGATCGAACATTGTGGATTCTCTTTTGCAGTCGTTTGTAGACTTCAATCTAGGCAGAAAATACAAAGACCAAGAGCAAGACATTGTCAAATATCCACATTTGCTAAGAAAAAAATAAAATAAATTAATCAGAATAATAAAGCTTTTTTTATCATACCCTTCTACAACTTGTATCATTAAATAATAATAATAGCAATAATAATATTGGGTTTAGGTATGTTACCTTACAAGTATGTTACCTAATGTAATGGGTGCATGTATGGGAGACAGTGGAATGAACAACCAAAGGCCTCTGTAAACAAGTGTGCGATTTGAGGTACTTTATTACATTGAAAGCAATACTTACCCATGGACGCTGTATGTCGAGCTTATCAGAGAGCATGGGATAGTAGATCACCAGGCGTTTGGCCATGGCTACGAGGTCCTCCTTCGATGGATACTGCTTCTCTTCACAGTGCAATGCCCTCACCGCTGACACCATGTTGGTAATTGTATTCCGGATCAGTCTACATGTTAGCTCTTTGGACAGCTCACACTCTCCTGCTCTACCAAGTCTTTTCAATTGAAAAAAGTAAGATTTCACATTCTCCAATTCACTATCAGTGTATATCACGTATTGGGGGCTTGGCAGTGTAAGTGTTCTGTATGTAGTCCCCCAACTCTTCTCCTCCTCTTTGCTGTCACTTCCCCCACTACTGGTTCCAGTGGCCGCACACTCTGTTCCGTTGCTGACCTCAATGGAGGCGGCAGAAGAGCTGCATGAGGCCTTCTCCTGTAAAGGAATCAGCAAAAACTAGTCAGAAAACCCATGCTTAATTAATTAATTTAACAAATAAAAGTTCAGAACATACCAACACAGAGGACAATTGGTTGAACACATAAGACGAGGCAACTTGGTAGGAGAGAGAGAGAGATGGGACAAGAGTGACAATACCATACCCCATGATATTGAATAGCCTATTTATAGGCTTATAATAAACCTAGTATAACTCTTAGCAAAAACGAAGACAATAAACCACCAACATGACATCACAGTAACACCACTAAATACAAAATAAACATGGGACTAGATACTAAATAATAGCAGACTATTTTAGTGACAGGTGAGTGACAGGATGCACTAGAGTTTTGATGACAGTCATAGGTGTGCACAGATAGGGACGAGGTGGTGCTAAAGCACCTGCCTCTTTGCCCTACTTCTTTTTTTAAACCTTTTTTTGTCACAATGTACTCTGGTCCATGTTGACATGATAATCTCCATGCTTCACGATCAAAAGCATGTGACAATAATGCCCCGATATAATATAGCCTCTCTTCTATAACCTAGTAAGGTAGCGGGAAGTTCCACATGCCCCCAACCCCCCCCTTCAGCACCTGCCCCCCAAAATGTCTGTGCACGCCACTGATGACAGTGAAGTGGTGAGTGTTTTGGCCAAAAGCGAAGGATTGTAGATGGATTATAGTGTGTTTGTATAATGGGACATGGTTAGTGGGTGGCACACTAGATATGAGCATGAACAAAACTGAATCCAATCGCCTAAATACAAAACTTTGCCTCAAACTCCCCAACAGACATTTACCCCAACAGACATTTAACAAAACCCCAGTCCAGTCAAGTACTTTTCCACCGTAGTCTCTGTGCATGTAGGCTACTGTGTGTATGCAAACTGTGTTCCTCTATCCACTGCCATCAATGGATATGACACAAAAGCGTGTTGCATTGTGCTACACAGCATTCTGGCATGAATGAGTTAACCACTGATTGTAAATGAGGTTTAAAAACTTTGCTTACCACAGGGTGACACAGATCCCATATAGATTTTCTTCGCAAAAAATGGTCAGGCCCTGGGAAGAGGTCGCGAAGCTCTTCTCTCGAAAGCATCTTCAGTGCCTCCATATCGACATTGGCAGCTGTGTCACAAACGAGAGACAAAAGGTACAGAACATCAGCTGAATCAGATTAATCAACAGATGAGGTTCACTGATGCCCCAGTGACTGTCATTTAACATTATTTTAGTGTGTGGGAGATTCTATTAAAGAGTAAGTGAAAAGTATCTCAGGAAGTATTAGCAGGAATTTATTGTGGCTCAAGTCTGCTGTATGAGCTTGCTGAATGCCTTAGACAGGAGGGCGAACAAAACTGTATAGTGAATGCACAGCTGACACCAAGATTGACCCATAAGGTCACTTTCACTTTTGTTACTCACAGCAACATTCACATTATCTTCTGATCTGATCCAGTATTTGTTGATCCAAATATTTTTGGTCCCATTTGTCTAAAAATCCCACTCAGCAAGCTCATACAAGCCTATTGTAATGAACTAATGATATTAGCAGATACACAAATGAGAAAAAATCGACACATTCACTTAATTTACATTCACACATGAGCACCATCATCACTGTATCACGTTATCATGATTACCTGTTAAGATGTCTTTGGCCACACGGTCTAACTTATCCATATTGCCGTCCATATGCCCGTTGTGAGCAAAGCAGCTGGAAACAACTCACTCGTTAACTGTGAATAAAAACAAAATACTGTCAAAACAAGCTATACATTAGACAGAAAATCGTGCAGAGCCAGCCTTTAAAACCAGGCAGAATTGTTTAGGTAAAGTATAATCATTAACACTTCACATTATTTACGGCGGAGTATAGCCGCATTAGTCAAAGTAATCAACAGCATGTTTGAGACCAAAAATGGCCAATGCGAGGACGATGTCGCTATGCTCATGCGTCCCCACGTGTTAACATGCAGACTAAAGGGAAACCTTATACTTGGGGATTCACGATGTCATTCATGCCAACCATTGCCAACAAAAGACAGCGTGTGAATGTATAACATATAATTAGCCGAGTAAAATATATCATGCGAGGTTACTACATATCATGCGAGGTTACTACATAAGGCAAACTGCACCAAAGGTATCATAGTTAGCATTAGCCATCTGGAGATTGTGCAAGGTGCACGAAGCTTTAGCCCCCTTTTCCAATAGGTTTATTTTTTTAATTTACCGGAACCTCGACTCCGTTAAAAATGTACTCAAATGATCTTTGACTGAAATAATCTCCAACCCTCTATGGTCTGAAAGTTTCATACACACCTGATAGCGTATCTGTATCTTCTGATATCTCCTCTTCTCACGTCCTTGCAGCAGCAGCAGCCAGGGTAAAAAGAACGCGCATATATTTTTAAACGGAGAAGTCGTTAGGCGAATCCAAGTCAGCCCGAATTGGGAGTGCATGGAATTGTGAAATAAAATCGAAGAGTTATGAAGTAGTCAACTATAGCAGTCAATAAAAGTTTCGTCTCCAGTTTTGAAAAAGAAATTGACTATTTGGGTAAAAGAGGCTGGGTGCAATCACACAATTCACATTAGGTCAGTCACCCCAACCCCCCGGTTTTGTATGGAATTGTCCATCGCGAGAAAGCGGGAAAGTGAAAACGCGGATCTCAATCAATCAATGCATAGTTAGGAACACTTTGTGAAGATGGCTGGTTGGCGATGTGTGATTTGCTTTGCATTTATTGCACTGACTTTAAAAGTGTTTTTAAGCCACATTAACACGGCGCATGGACGTAGTCGAAACTTCCGTGTGATTTGTTTTGCTCATGAAAAAGAATTAGGCCCCACATCAGCGGTATCAGAGGCCTCAGAGGCATATGTCGGTTCAAAGATTAGAGATTTTTTGAATATTGACAGTTTCCATCATGTAATCTCTGTGAAATGGATGTCTCTTAATGGCAACAAGTACATTAGTGGAAAGACTTTAATAATCACAGACTCAAATGATGGGCTCCCTATTTTTGGACTAATAAGTAATATTTATGTTATTGATTCATCTTTATTTTGCTGTGAATATCAAGTGTTTGACACATTGAAATGGGATACAGATTTACAATCATATGAAATTGCTGTGCCAAATGCTGCACAGGCAACAGAGTTTATAGATTTAGAAAAACTACCTGATTACACTGCATACCACCCTGTACCATTCAATAGTAAAACATATGTTTTGAGAAAATATGACCTAACTGACGTTTTGTTGTATGAGAAGGTATGATGTATTAAAATAAATGAGTGAATCAGCACAGAAGAAATAGTTTGCTTTATTTACTGTATGTTAATCCTTAAGGCAGAGCTTCTATTATAATAAGCTTATATGTATGATGTACTGTAGTTATGATGTATTGTAGTTTACTTTGTTCTGCAACGTGAACGGGCCACCGGTGAGGTTCAGAATCTCAAAGCTAAATCATGAATGACAATCTCAATGACCCTATCAATTTGAATGCAATCACAGTTGATTAGCTGGAATATCTTAATGAGATGGGGTCAGTTCTTAAAATAGGTTAATATGGATTGTCTTGAAACAAGTAAATATGTACTCACAGTCTAAATGTTAACGCGACTCAGTCCGTAATGTGTGCTATTTTAAGAAAAAAGCTGCTCAGAATTAGTTTTATTATCTAGGTAGGATGAAAAAGATGAATTTTCTTGAAACAAGTCAAATAATCTTAACAATATTCAGTCTTACTAAGAAAATACATTGAAAAACAAGTGTAATAAGACCAAAATGCTAAATTCAAGTTTATTACACTTGTATAGATTTTCAATTTTTGCAGTGCAGGATTCAGGAGTGAAGCTGCTGTCTGCTGGACTGAGGAGTCCACACTGTAAACTGTAAACTCTCAGGTCAGATCAAATTAATTTGTCTTCAATGATGTAAATGTGTCTCTAAACAATCAGCTCCCTGCAGCGTAAACAGCCTCTCTCTTTCTGAATCTTTAACTTAGTTCATCAGGATTTCAGATTTCATAAACCTCTTTTTCACCAGGAAATGAACCAGAACTATGGAACCAGAGGAACTAATCTCAGAGACTAAACTAGAGTCCAAAAGTCCTTTTTGTGAAGTCATGTTTGTTTTTCCATCCCATCTTAAGAACCTTGTAGAACAGACAAACTTGATCCACAGCGGATTAAAAAAACGATGGTGGAGTTTGAAACATAATTCACATTCACAATAAAACATCACAGGGTCATCCTGTTGTTGCTCTTATTTATGCTTTATGAT
>NW_026551919.1:0-3343 GCF_027596085.1 Anoplopoma fimbria | reverse complement strand
CCTACTGTATGCCAACACCAAGGAGGCATACACTTCATCACCCCTCCCTCCCCTGGGAAGATCTGATCACAACCTGGTGCACCTCCGGCCTGTGTACAAACCTCTTGTGCACAGGCAGCCAGCTGTGACCCGCACAGTCAAAAGATGGTCCGATGAAGCCGAGGAGGCTCTTAAGGACTGTTTCGACTCGACTGTGTGGGAAGTGTTCAGTGATGCCCATGGGGAGGACATCGAGGGTCTCACAGACACAATAACGGAATACATAAACTTTTGTGTGGAGAACACCGTACCCACCAGGACTGTACGGTGTTTTTCCAACAGCAAACCCTGGATCAACCCTGATATAAAGACCCTCCTCAAGGAGAAGAAGAGGGTCTTTAGATCAGGAAACAAGGAGGAGCTGAGGACTGTGCAGAGGGAGCTGAGGAGGAAGATAAGGGAGGGGAAGAATATCTACAGGACAAAGATGGAGGATCAGCTGCAGCAGAACAACATCAGCGGAGTCTGGAAGAGCCTCAAGGCCATGTCTGGCCACAAGGGGCCCAACCAACAGCCTGTGGGGGACCAACAGTGGGTGAATGATCTGAACTCATTCTTTAACAGATTTGATCAGCCACCCACCCCTCCCCCCACCCAGACCTCCCTGCCGCTGCAGCCCCCATCGTCTGCACCCCCTGTGGATTACCCCCCTCTTCTTCCTTCTCCTCCACCCCCTTTTCCACAACACTCGGCTCCCCTCCACACTCCTCAAACACTGCACACCTCCAACACCCCACCCCCACTCCAACAACCTACAGCACACAGCCCCCATCCCCCAACTTGTCCCTCTCTATCAACCAGGTGAGAAAAGAACTGAGGAGAATAAAGGTGAGAAAAGCCACGGGTCCGGACGGCATCAGCTCAAGGCTCCTCAGATCCTGCGCAGACCAGCTGTGCAGGATTGTGGAGCACATCTTCAACTTGAGCTTGAAGCTGGGGAGGGTACCACAGCTATGGAAGACGTCCTGCGTGGTACCTGTCCCAAAGACCCCGGGGGCCAAGGACTTCAGCAGCTTCAGGCCGGTGGCTTTAACATCCCACCTGATGAAGACCCTGGAGCGGCTGGTCCTTGTGCACCTCCGCCCCTGGTGACCTCATCTTTGGACCCTCTTCAGTTCGCCTATCAACCTGGCATCGGGGTGGATGACGCTGTCATCTACCTGCTACAAAGATGCCTTTCTCACCTGGAAAAGGCTGGAAGCACTGTGAGAGTCATGTTCTTCGACTTCTCCAGTGCCTTCAACACCATCCAGCCTTTGCTTCTGAGGGACAAGCTGGAGCAGACCGGGTGGACCACCACCTCACTGCGTGGATACTGGACTACCTCACCAACCGTCCACAGTATGTGAGGATAGGGGAGTGTGAGTCAGATCGGGTGTCCTGCAGCACGGGGGCCCCACAAGGAACCGTTCTGGCTCCATTCCTCTTCTCCATCTACACTTCGGACTTCACATATAACTCTGCTACCTGCCACCTGCAAAAGTTCTCTGACGACTCTGCAATCGTCGGCCTCATCCCCGCCGGCGATGAGAGGGAATACAGAGAACTGAACCAGGACTTCATAGGATGGTGCCGGCGGAACTGCCTCCAGATCAACTCTGGTAAAACCAAAGAGCTGGTGGTGGACTTCCGCCGGGGAAAACACTGTCCTCCGGAACCAGTGAACATCCAGGGACAGGACATTGAGATTGTGCAATCTTATAAGTACCTGGGTGTTCACTTGAACAATAAACTGGACTGGACAAATCACACAAATGCACTGTATAAAAGGGTCAGAGCAGACTCTATCTGCTGAGGAGACTGAGGTCCTTTGGAGTGCAGGGAGCACTCCTGAGGACTTTTTTCAACTCCGTGGTGGCATCAGCCATCTTTTATGGAGTGGTCTGCTGGAGCAGCAGCATCTCAGCAGCAGACAAGAAGAGACTGAATAAACTTGTGAGGAAGGCCAGCAGTGTGCTGGGGTGTCCATTGGATACGGTGGAGGTGGTGGGAGACAGGAGGGTGATGGCCAAGCTGTCATCCCTGATGAACAATACCTCCCACCCCATGCAGGACACCCTGGCAGCTCTGTGCAGCTCCTTCAGCCACCGGCTGCTTCACCCCCGGTGTGTGAAGGAGAGGTACCGCAGGTCCTTCCTTCCTGCTGCTGTCAGGTTACACAACCAGCTCTGCTCCCAGCAGACCACATGACAATAAAAACACTGTGCAATAATGGTTAATATAGTTTTTTTTCTGTCTGTAAATATTATATTTCAGTTATTGTGTTTTTCTACTGTTTTTATTGCTTATTTATAATACTTGTTTTTTATTTTATTTTTATTTTTTATTTTCATTTTTATTTTTATCTTGTCTTCTTTACTATGTCTCTTGTGTGCACTTTAACTCTATGCTGCTGTAAGCCTGCAAATTTCCCCACTGCGGGACTAATAAAGGATTATCTTATCTTATCTTATCTTATCTTAAATGACCTGCTGCTTAGAGCCAGTTTCTTGATGGAAATCATGTAAACTACGTATTATTGAACATTATCCACACATACTGCCAAAAGCAGCCAAACGCTGCTATTTATGACTTTAAAGGTCCAAAAACACATTTCTGCAGGATAGTGACTGAAATGTAGGATAATGTTCAATAATACATACTTTGCCATCAAGAAACTGGCTGTAAACAGCAGTATTTGCATATAACTTCAGTTTTACCTGAAAATGACCTGAAATTGCAAATACTGCTGCTTAGAGCCAGTTTCTTGATGGAAATCATGTAAGCTATGTATTATTGAACATTATCCACACATACTGCCAAATGCTGCCAAACGCTGCTATTTATGACTTTAGAGCTCCAAAAACACATTTCTGCAGGATAGTGACTGAAATGTAGGACATTGTTCAAAATACATACTTTACCATCAAGAAACTGGCTCTCAGCAGCAGTATTTGCATATAACTTCAGTTTTACCTGAAAATGACCTGCTGCTTAGCTGCTTAGAGCCAGTTTCTTGATGGAAATCATGTAAACTACGTATTATTGAACATTATCCACATATACTGCCAAAAGCAGCCAAACACTGCTATTTATGACTTTAAAGCTCCAAAAACACATTTCTGCAGGATAGTAACTGAAATTTCGGACAATGTTCAAAATACATACTTTACCATCAAGAAACTGGCTCTCAGCAGCAGTATTTGCATATAACTTCAGTTTTACCTGAAAATGACCTGCTGCTTAGCGCCAGTTTCTTGATGGAAATCATGTAAACTACGTATTATTGAACATTATCCACACATACTGCCAAAAGCAGCCAAAC
>NW_026551918.1:0-47738 GCF_027596085.1 Anoplopoma fimbria | reverse complement strand
GGCTGATGGAGCAGCTCTGGAGGTCGGGCACGGGCACGACCAGGCTGACAGAGCGGCTCTGGAGGTCGGGCAAGGGGACGAGCAGGCTGACAGATCCTCTCTGGAGGTCGGGTAAGGGGACGACCAGGCTGAAGGATCTGCTCTGGAGTTCGGGCAAGGGGACTTGAGACTGGGGCTCTTGGACCAGGGGCTCTTGAGACTGGGTCTCTTGGACCTGGGGCTCTGGTGACAGGGTCTCTTGGACCTGGAGCTCTGGCAACAGGAATTCTGGATCAGCGATAGGAGTTGGGGTAAGCTGCGGCCCATGGGAACAGGAACCTGTGTAAGCTAAGGCCCAGTGGGAACAGGGACTGGGGTAAGCTGCGGCCCAGCGGAAACAGGAACTGGTGTAAGCTGAGGCCCAGCAGGATCAGGAACCTGTGTAAGCTGCGGCCCAGTGGGAACAGGAACCAGTGTAAGCTAAGGCCCAGCTGGAACAGGAACCGGGGTAAGCTGCGGCCCAGGGGGAACAGGAACCGCTGTAAGCTGTGGGAGCAGGAAGCGGGGAAAGCTGCAGCCCAGCGGGAGCCGGAGTCGGCTGGACCTCAGACGGGACACGTGGCGGCCTCAGCCTCAGTGCAGCCTCTTGGTGCTCCCTACTAGGAGCTCTCCTCCACTCCTCATAAATACATAGGAGGGTATAACACAACTCGTATTATTCATCCTTAAACAGAACTGCTGGGTCCATATTGGAGATTGGTTCGTTCTGTCAGGGTTGGGGTAAAGAGGCAACAGGAGATGGACCCAAACGCAGACAAACGAGAGGAGCAGAGTCAAGTAGTTCAGTATCCCTCCAGTGTATTTGACTTCTGGAGGGATACTGAACTACTTGACTCTGCTAGCATAGACTAAGTATATTGTTCTTGCTTTCATAATTTGCTCTTAACTGTACCAAGCCTGCTTAAGTTTTAGTGTTTGTTGCTGATTCTGTTGTCTGTGCTGTTGCTGTAATCAGGAACTGCTTTGAGAGGTGTGGTTTAGTTTCAATAGGTCAATTGTCCTCTTAAGTACTAGGGGGAGTGGCTTACACATCTCAAGGAAAAAAAAAAAACGTCCTCCCTTCTCCCTGATGATTTCGCAAACTTCTTTGACAAGAAGGTAAACGATATCAGATCCTCCTTCTCTCAGCCCCCCTCTCCCTCTCTACCCTCTCCAGCTCTTCCCCCTCAGCTCCCCCTTCCCTCTCCACACCCCATCTTACCCTATTTTGCTCCCCTCTCCCCTAACGACGTCCTCGACCTTCTAACATCTAACCGCCCCACCACGTGCTCCCTTGACCCGATCCCCTCCCCTCTTCTTCAGTCTATTGCGACTGAACTCCTTCCTTTCCTCACCCACCTCATCAACACATCTCTCATCTCGGGATGCTTTCCCTTGGCTTTCAAGACTGCCAGAGTCACCCAACTTCTGAAAAAACCATCACTTGACCCCTCTGATGTCAAGAACTTCAGACCGGTTTCTCTTCTACCCTTTCTATTCAAAACACTTGAACGCGCTGTCTCTAAACAACTGTCTTCCTACCTCCTACCTCTTGGACCCCCACCAGTCCGGGTTCAACGTGGGTCACTCGTCAGAGACAGCCCTCCTTGCGGTGACAGAGTCGCTTAATGCCGCGAGAGCGAACTCTCTCGCTTGTGCACCAAATCCGCTGTTTTTTTGTTTTGCCTGGCCATGATGGTAAGTATGTCTACAGGCGGACTAAGACTAATTTAAAAATGGTTTGTAGAAAGCCTTTCTTCATCCTTTAACTGAGCAGTTATTAATTGGTACTAAAGACGTTGCATTCCCAATACATTTTTTCCTTCTGTTGTTCATTCGGGCTGCAGTGATGTTGTAAAGCAGTTTTAAACCATTGCTCAGTTTCCTTAGGTCACACATTCGTTGGCAGTCTCTTATTGGGTGGTAACAACCATGTTGTCGTTTTGTTTTGTAGATTTTCCTTCCGGCTTGTATTCCTTTGCCAGCAGCTTCCCCTTGTCAGACCCTTATGCTTTCCTAAATCAAAGCCTCATGGATAAATGTATGGACTCAGCTAAGATGTATAAGTGTAAGGGTTTAGCAGTTTCCACCGATTTACTTTTTCTTTGTTTTGTTTTCTGTTGGATTGCCTCTTTATCTTCTTCTGATAAATCGTGTGCCTTCATTTGCTACTGCATTGATGGTTGCATTTCAAACCTGCCTATTTTCTAGTTTTATTGCCGGCATTCAATTTATTATAAGATGGTACGATCCTCTTATTCAAGTTTGTTTGCTAATTCGGCATTAAAATTACTGCTGAAAAGTTTGCTAAAGATTCTCCCCAGTTATCGAAAGCAGACAGCCTATTACTCTTTAATGGCATATGATGCTGACAGAACCAGAGCAGGCGTTTTTCCCCTTGGGAATTCTGTTTTCTATTAGTCTTCAGTGGTGAATTTACATCATCTTCTAAATCCTTCAACCAAATCACATTTCCCAATCTGTCCTTTCATCCTAGGCATCTTTGTAGCAGGTAGATGACAGCGTCATCCACCCCGATGCCAGATTGATAAGCGAACTGAAGTGGGTCTAAAGATGAGATTACCAGGGGGCGGAGGTGCACAAGGACCAGCCTCTCCAGGGTCTTCATCAGGTGGGATGTTAGAGCCACCGGCCTGAAGCTGCTGAAGTCCTTGGCCCCCGGGGTCTTTGGGACTGATAGCACGCAGGACGTCTTCCATAGCAGCTTCAAGCTCAAGTTAAAGACGTGCTTCACTATCCCGCACAGCTGGTCTGCGCAGGATCTGAGGAGCCTTGAGCCGTCCGGACCCGTGGCCTTTCTCACCTTTATCTTCCTCAGTTCTTTTCTCACCTGGTTATTTGAGAGGGACAAGTTGGGGGAAGGGGGCTGTGTGCTGTAGGTTGTTGGAGTGGGGGTGGGGTGCTGGTGGAGTGCAGTGTTTGAGGAGTGTGGAGGGGAGCCGAGTGTTGTGGAAAAGGGGGTGGAGGAGGAAGAAGAGGAGGAATCCACAGGGGGTGCAGACGATGGGGGCTGCAGCGGCAGGGAGATCTGGGTGGGGAGAGGGGTGGGTGGATGATCAAATCTGATGAAGTTCAGATCATTCACCCACTTTTGGTCCCCCACAGGCTGTTGGTTCGGCCCCTTGTGGCCAGACATGGCCTTGAGGCTCTTCCACACCCCGCTGGTGTTGTTCTGCTGCAGCTGATCCTCCATCTTCGTCCTGTAGACTGTTTTTCCTTCCCTGATCTTCCTCCTCAGCTCCCTCTGTACGGTCCTCAGCTCCTCCTTGTTTCCTGATCTAAAAACCCTCTTCTTCTCCTTGAGGAGGGTCTTTCTCTCATGATTGATCCAGGGTTTGCTGTTGGAAAAACACTGTACAGTCCTGGTGGGTACGGTGTTCTCCACACAAAAGTTTATGTAGTCGGTTATGGTGTCTGTGAGACCGTCGATGTCCTCCCCATGGGCATCACTGAACACTTCCCACACAGTCGAGTCATAGCAGTCCTTAAGAGCCTCCTCGTCTTCATCAGACCATTGTTTGACTGTGCGGGTCACAGCTGGCTGCCTGTGCACAAGAGGTTTGTACACAGTCCGGAGGTGCACCAGGTTGTGGTCAGATCTTCCCAGGGGAGGGAGGGGTGATGAGGTGTATGCCTCATTGGTGTTGGCATACAGCAGGTCCAGGGTTCTGTTGTCTCTGGTGGGGCAGGTGATGTACTGGGTGAAGGTGGGCAGAGTGGAGGACGGAGGGGCATGGTTAAAGTCACCAGAGAGGAGGAGGAGGGCATTGGGATGTTGTGTCAGCAGCCTGCTTGTCGCCGAGTGTATGACGTCACAGGCCGCTTCTCCGTTAGCAGAGGGGGGAACGCAGCTATCATGATAATGTGCGACAATTCCCTCGGTAAATAGTCCGGCCTCATGCTAACGGCCAACAGCTCAATGTCCTCTGTACAGGTCTGCTCTTTGACAGTGATGTGCCCAGAGTTACACCATCTATCATTCACAAACACTGCCAGACCTCCTCCCTTCCTCTTACCGCTCTCCGTCGTCCTGTCTGCCCGTATGATGCGGAACCCGTCCAGTGCAGCGTTCGTGTCCGGAGTCATCTCGGTGAGCCATGTCTCCGTAAACACCATGATGCTACACTTCCGGTATTCCTTCTGATGGCGAGTCAGTGCTGATAGCTCGTCCATCTTCTTGGGGAGAGACCGTACGTTTCCCATGATGATGGAGGGGAGGACGGGTTTAAAACGTCTCCTCCTGGCGCGACGTTCTGCCCCGGCACGGCATCCCTGTCTCTTCCTCCTCAGCTCACGGGGAACCTCGGGTCTCTCCTCCGGCAGCCCTAACAGCTGACCCCTGCTGTAAACAAAGGGGGCCATGGCTGCGGGCTGAATCTCCGAGAAAAGTGCAGAAAAGTGCAGATAGACCACGACAAACTTCACGTGTCTCGCTGCCATAGTGCACTAATGTTTCAAATAATTAAATAAGTAAAAGAAAGTAACAAAAAGTAACATAAAACACAAATTTAAAGGAAAAAAGCTCACAGGTGAGCAGGAGCTGCTGTAAAAGGCAGCCACTCACGCGGTGCCGGAAGATACACTCCAAAAAAGGAGGATTATGAGCATTAACGCATGTAACTGTAACCTAAGATAAAAAATATGCACCCGGAAAATAGCATAATAGGGCCTGTATAAGACCTCCCGTTTCTAAAGCATTTAAAAGCGAATTGGCTTTCTTTCTTTAATACCCAGACATGTTTATAGAGTTTTATCTGTGAGCTATTTGTGACATTCACGTGATCTAGCGCGCAACCACTTGCGGGCCTACGCTCATCACGCGTCGGCCGTGATTACGTCATCCTCAGGAGAATTCTTTTGACAGCAACAATGTGATTAGCTTAAGGAAACCGTGGCAGAATCTGGTTAGTTAACTTTAAGTTACCCACAGTCATCTGATAGAGTAGTCACGGGGACAAAGTGACTGGGATTTTGAATAACAAGGAGTGTAAAGATAGTCTTCCTTACTGAACTTCCGCTAAGCTTCATTTTAGTAAGTCCTAGACTATCCAGTCACACAGAGTATGCTCACACCTTTGTCAGTCACTTTGAGAGCTTGTTAAAAAATGTGCTGTTTTGCCTCATAGGGATGGTTTTGTGGCCCTTTTTCATACATTTTAGGTATGTTACTAGTGTTTTGATGAGTAACAACAGAAATTCCCCAACCTTTGATCTTTGATGTGTATTTTATTTTACATTTATATTAAATCTATTTCAGGAATTTCAAATACCTAAATACACTAAAGCTAATGTACACTGTCACAGTGTACATAAGCTTTAGTGTATTAGTGCATTCAAGTATTTTAATTTATATAAAATAAAAAAATTAAATACACATCAAAGATCAAATACACACAAATCTTGGCTCATTCAGCTAAAACAAATAGAAGTGCTGGCTGGTATACAGTTGACCCACTGCAACAGTTATAAGTACTTTTAAGTTGCTTGTCTCCAATGAGTAATCGCTTAATTGTTTAGGAACTTCTTAAAACAGTAAGTTATAGTTCTGTGACTGATGGCGCCATTTGTTTCTTTTCTTCTTAATTCAGGATGATCCACTTAATTGAATTCCTGAACAACAAAACAGTAGCAGTGGTGCCACAAAGCTGGTACAGTAATGGTGTCCCCTCTTGGCCAAATTACAAGTGTGATGAAAGAGTGGACACGGCAGCTAGAAATGCAGAGGAGCCTGGACCTGACTGGAAAACAATTAATGTCAGAGTTATTAAATCATTCTATTAATATTCTAATTCTTATTCTAATATTGTTAGATAACAAATGGCAATTCTAAACAGATATCAAAATTAATTTGCCTTAATATGTTGTATAGGGAAAACATATTAAATCAAATTGTCCTGTTGTCTATAATTCAGTTCTTTTTTTATACTGTTAATTTGAAAATCAAGTGAAGTTGGACACTTCATTTTCAGGTCATTATTTTGAGGCATGGCAACTTTTGAAAAAATCTCTGTTGCAACACGTCAGAGCTGCAATCTGAAGAGGATAAAATTCATATGAAGAGGATGCCAAAGCCGATGTTAGTACATTTATTTTTCATTGTTTTCTGCATGAACTTTTTGACCTTTAGTTTCACAACAGCGTCCGCCACTTAGTGTTATGAAACCTGACAACAACCACACAGGCAAAGCCAGCTTTAACTGAGTGAAAAGATCAGTCAGTTACCTAGGTTCACAGAAAAATCGGGTTATGTGGATGATTAGGGAATGTGTTTGCGTTCAGAAAGTTTTGACAAATGGCCCAAACCCTTATTTGTTATGGTCTTTTGATTGGATTTGCGACAAAATACAATAGAATAACACTACAAACAAAACAAAAACTTTACTTAGGTTTGCAAAAATTCCGTTGATGAAACTTGGCCTCCAGACAAATAAGAGATAAGATAAGATAATCCTTTATTAGTCCCGCAGCGGGGAAATTTACAGGATTACATCAGCATAGAGGATAGTGCAAACAAGAGACATGGTAAAACAAAAAAACAAGATCAAAATAAGTATTATAAATAAATTATATATATATATATATATATATATATTTATTATATATATTTATTATATATATATATATATATATATATATATATATATATTATGAATAAATTAAAAAAAAACAGTAAAAAACAGTAAAGAATTCACAGTAACTATTATAACTATTGTATTGCACAGTGTATTAGTGACATTGTATTAGTGTCATGTGGTCTACTGGGAGCAGAGCTGGTTGTGCAACCTGACAGCAGCCGGAAGGAAGGACCTGCGGTACCTCTCCTTCACACACGGGGTGAAGCAGCCGGTGGCTGAAGGAGCTACACAGAGCTGCCAGGGTGCTCTTTGCCTTATGAGGTTACAGGTATTTTTGGGTTTCGGTTTCAATTCGAAGTTGGACCAGTTACCAGGATTCTAGGTTAACGCTCATGGAGCCCAGGATGGAACATCAACACTGACCACACTCACACAAAACATAGTTTCAGAACTGTATTGTTAACAACAATTTTCAACATGGAAAATAATAAAATGCGCGCAAAATAAAATAGAAATATAAAGAAATGTCTTTATGGTCTTCTCTTCCTTGATATGAGCTCAGTTTATATCGTTGGGGCCCTTTGATCTTTGTGGTTCCTACCACACCGCAGGTTTGGGAGGTAGTTCAGTTGACTCTGTTCCTTAGTTCCGGCTCGCCATCTGGTTATCTCCAGCGGATGTCTGGAAGCTGCCTGGTGGCTATCCAGTGCTGGTCTCCTATCTATCGTTGACTACCGTTGACTACATCGGTGTCGCTGATGTCCCCACATTCATACATCTCAGTAAATTACAACAGGCCATTGTTTCAGTTAAAATAAATAATAACATAAATATGACCTATATTTAATTTAAATCAAATCCTTCTCACAAAATGAAATAAAAACCTAACTCAAAATAGCCTTTTAGCATCAATTGTCGGAATCCCCCTTTTTCTCTCCTTCCATACAATGCAACATCAACTGTGGACTGTTGAGTCAGCTCGCGGTGTTTTCCAACTACTTCTAGATACTTTTAACTACTTCTAGATATTTTTCAATCGTGCAAACTACTTCTAGATACTTTTCAATCGGTGCGTGCGTTCTCTCCTCTCCCACTAATTATCACGCAGTTATGCGCACCTGCAACGCCGCTTCACCGTGACGTCATGACGCACGTCTCTCTGCTCTGTCCGACGCAGTTAACCCCATAAATGCCAGCTATCGCTCTCTCACACATTCATACAAAGTAATAGCGGACTTTTACTCTTTCTTCTTTTAACTTTTCACAGCTTATGAAGCCTGGGCTACACTCTCCCCCCCCTGAGCTCATGCCCGTCCCGGGACATGGCAAGGGTTGCGTAGTTACTACCTGGGAAGTTGAGGAAGAGGAGCCTACAAAGTTCTCATTCAAAGTAGTTTCAACAACTGTTGATAAGCCACGAAGAAATGACTGCATCATAGCTAACAACGGGCTACCTAGTTCTGTGTATGTGAGTCGGTTAGGTTGGCCCTTAGTCCGAGTTGAATGTCGAACAGAACTAACCTGTTCTTGCTCTTGTGTATCAGATGTACATGTACCTACTGTCTGATTGTCACCAGTGTCACATGGAACGTCTGGAGATTTGTCACATTGCGTGTTAGTACAGTCATTTTCAGTAAAACCCATTGGTTCAGCCGTTGCGGCTATGTCAGTAGTCGAATGTGCAATGTCACTTGGCTGACTATCAGCCTGGTCAAGTACCAGAGAGGCGTCTGTAGTACAGTCAAGCCTAAAAGGTTGTTTGTCAATCTCAGGTAAATAATCAACACGCTGAACACTTGGAGTACTCTCAACAAGATGATCAAGTGGAAGTATCTGACATTGTGCATCTTGCTCAGGGGATATTCCTGGATTAAACTGAGCTGTGTTCTGAAAAGTTGGGACCTGAACACTTGAAGGATCCCTGAACCAGTAGATAGGAATGATCTCATCTTCCTCCTCGTCCGAGGGGATTGTGTCATCTGGGGAAGGATTTGCACGAGTCGACGGCCTACGCTTCCCGGACTGTGGGACAGGATGGCTGTCCTCTGTTGGTAAGTAGCCACACGGAAGTAGTAAGTCCCTATGTAATGTCCTTAAAGGACCTTCACGGTTCTCAGGCTTCACTGTGTACACTGGGAGTGTTCCAGCTCTGCTTACCACAACATGGACAGTTGCTTCCCATTTATCAGAAATTTTGTGCTTTCCCCGTAAGCGGACATTTCTGATGAGAACTCGGTCTCCAACATCCAAGTCCGAAGCCGTTACACGCTTGTCATATCTTGTTTTGTTTCGACTTGCTGTTTTTGCAGCATTCGTTGTTGCCATTTTGTAGCTTTCCTGAAGACGAGACTTGAGAGTCTGAACATACTGAGAGTGCGACGTGTGCTGACCACCCTGCACAGGCAAACCAAAAGCGAGATCGACTGGTAAGCGAGGCTGGCGGCCAAACATGAGTTCGTATGGCGTGAACCCCGTCACCTCGTTCCTCGTACAATTGTACGCGTGAACTAGCGGTTTTACAAACTCACGCCACCGAGACTTCTCTTGATTCTCCAGGGTACCTAGCATGTTCAATAAGGTGCGATTGAACCGCTCAACAGGGTTCCCACGAGGGTGGTACGGAGTTGTCCTCACCTTATGTATGCCAGCTACTCGGCAAAGTTCCTTGATCATGTGGGACTCGAAATCAGGTCCCTGATCACTGTGGAGTCTTTCCGGGAACCCGTAATGTACAATGAAATTGTCCCACAGACACTTCGCCACAGTTCGGGCCTTTTGGTTGGGCGTTGGTATGGCAACCGCGAACTTCGTAAAGTGATCTGTGATGACAAGGATGTCTTTTGTTCCACTACTGTCGGGTTCCAAAGAAAGGAAATCCATGCAAAGTAACTCAAGAGGTCTCGTGGTGTTGATATTGACCAACGGTGCCGCTCTCTCTGGCAATGCCTTTCGGCGCACACATCTGCCACATGTTTTCACCTTCTTTTCAACATCTAAAGCCATCTTTGGCCAAAAGAACCTTGTTCTGGCAAGATCTAAGGTACGATCAGCACCCATGTGTCCCATGTGATCATGTAAGCTCACCAAGACCATGTCACGGAGCTCAGCTGGCAAGACCAGCTGATAAGAAGTCTGGGCGCCGACTTGTCGTCTTCGGTAAAGCACATTATTGAGGAGCTCAAGACGCTGTAGCTCTCTCAATAAGAGTGGAAGTTCTGGGAGTTCGTTCCGTAGAGTGGGAGGTGGCTTCTCCCCGCACTCAAGTTGGTAAATAACATGCTTCAAACACTGATCAGCCCTTTGCTTACTCGCTAACTCAACTTCAGTTAAGTGAGGGATGAAAGGCAATCCTCCAAGCTGGTCCTCTTTCCCATAGCTGTCAGGTACAGCTCTTGTGGAGGTGGTAAGAGTTTCGACCAAAGTAGCACCACCATGAACATAAAGATTGTCACTGTAGACAAATTGCCTCTCACAAATGGCTTGAACAACAGCTTGGTCGACAGCATCGATACTGTCCGGGTCAGAGAGATGGTCGCGTGTGAACTGACAGATCCGCTCCCTCTCCTTCTGCGACTTGGGATCGTCTGACAGTTCGCCATGAGGTCTGCGCGACAGTCCGTCGGCATCTGAGTTTTGTTTTCCCGGTCTGTACACAAGCTTGAATGAAAAGGTAGACAAGGTTGCAAGCCATCTATAACTCGTTGCGTCGAGTTTTGCAGTGGTCAAGATATACGTTAATGGGTTATTGTCAGTAACTACAGTGAAGTGATTTCCATAAAGATAGTCACAGAATTTTTCAGCGACTGACCACTTAAGTGCCAAGAATTCCAGCTTATGGGCTGGGTACCGGCTCTCACTCCGCGATAGCCCCCTGCTCGCATAAGCTATGACCCGGAGCTGACCTTCTTGTTCTTGATAAAGAACAGCACCAAGGCCGCTGGTGCTGGCATCGGTATGTAGTACATACGGCTTTTGAGGATCGGCGAAGCCCAATACCGGAGCGGTGGTAAGCGCTTCAATGACCTGCTTAAATGCCTGCTGACAAGCAGGTGTCCAACGACCACCAAAGGGTGCCTTTGGGTCATGGTAAGTCTGATCAGTTGATGGTTTCAAGTTGGATTTCTTACGTGGAGGTGGGTACCCGGAGGTCAGGCCGTGCAAGGACTTCACGATGTCAGAGTAACCAACCCAGAAGGAAGCTTAAAGGAGTGGTTTCTTTTAGAGTGTTCTGAAATGGTACACTTTTGAACCTTGTATTTCTTTGAGGAACGTGGTTGCTTCTCTTCAGCCCCTGTCTGCCCCACGACAGAGACTGAATCTAGTTTAAAGGTAAGTCAGGGCAGTTCTGTTGTTCCCACTTGTGCTGTCTTTCCTCTAATTTTTCTCTTTTCAGTCACTAAAGTCGGGTTTGAGTCATTGGTGCAAAATGTTGATACGTGTCCATCCTCCCCACAACTAAAACAATACCAAGGTCTGGGTTTGTTTGTGTAGTTCTTTCTTGGTTGTTTCGTCGTGTCTGGTTTTGTACTGTGTGATGTTGACACTCTGCTTTGTGTTTTTCCCGCAGCTCCTCTATCACTAAACCCCCCAGGCGTCCTCTGAGCCATTAAGGTGGTTAGCTGACTCTGGAGGCTAGCTACCTGCTTCCTAAGATCGTCAATAGCACTGGGCTGGGTCTCTGGGTTCTCTGTTGGCTCAACAATACAGCTACTTTGTGACTGGAGCTGAACTCTCTGCCTTGTGGAACCTACATGCTTCCTCATGCGACTAGCTTTTACTGCCTGTCTGTCCTCCTCAGTACGTAGCATTAGCAAAAGCTCTGAGAACGGAGGTGGAAGATTTTTCTTCTGCTCAAGTTGTAAACTAGAGAGCAGAGCAGTGTCCCAGCATCCTCTACAAAACTGTTTGAGGAGGTGTTTACCTACTTCCCTGGTACGACCCCCCTCTCTTAACAGCCTGGTTGAGCGTGAGCTGCAACCGCTGTAGGTAAGCTGATGGCTTCTCGCCTGGATCCTGGAGAGTACTCATGAATTGAGCAAACAGCTCTTCTCCATCTTCAACTGCACCAAAAGCAGAATCTAGAAGTTGCAAATAGGCTGAAGGCAATGAATTGGAGCACAAGCCTGTTACCACATCTGCTGCAGGTGAAAGCAAACTCTCCAAGATCCTTCGAGACACTTGAAGAGGAGACATACTGGGATCATTCAAGAGAAGGTCAATGTGCGAACGCCAAGTATCATAGTCCACTTCACTATTCGGTCTGGGAATTTTCCCTGAAAATGAGCGAAGTCGGACTGGGAATGAAGAGGAAGAACCTGCATCCCCCCTCCTCACAATGTGTTCAACCACAACTTTCTGAACCTCTGGTGGATTGATGTCACTCGCAGAAAGGGATAGGACTCTTCTTTGATCAACAACTGGTGCTGACATAGCACTGTTTTCACCACTGTCATCCTGAGGGGGACCTGAGAAAGGACTGGTGGGCTGTGGGGACTCTACAGGAAACTCACTGAGTACTAGAGGCGACGGCTCGTTTGCAGATTGCATGCTTTCAACATCACTACCGATATGCATCATCATCTCTCTTAAGACTGCTTCGTAGTCTTTGCCGCTTAACTTTGCTAGCTCTTTTAGCTCTGTCAGGTAAGTTTTTGTAGCACTGCTACCTAGCTTAGAAGTGTAAACACTACTTAAAGCCTCAACATTGTACACAACATTTGAATCACTTTTTAGTGTGTGTCTGTATGGTAAAAGTGACTGCATAGCTTGTACAGCTGAGCCACTAGCGTACTCGACAATCAGGTTTTTGTGTAAATCAGAAGACTCATCCTCAACCAAAAGAGTGCGCTGAATGGCACCATACTTCTTAAGGAAATCAATCACTTCTTCAACCTGAACTGACTCAGTTATTCCATCAACGATGACTGCGTTGGGAATTTTAACACTTGACCTCTGGATAAAATCCATGTTTGAATAAAGCAATATTGATGTCACCTAACTGGGCTCCTGGCTAGCTCGCCACTTACTGTAACCCCTCTTTGCCTTATGAGGTTACAGGTATTTTTGGGTTTCGGTTTCAATTCGAAGTTGGACCAGTTACCAGGATTCTAGGTTAACGCTCATGGAGCCCAGGATGGAACATCAACACTGACCACACTCACACAAAACATAGTTTCAGAACTGTATTGTTAACAACAATTTTCAACATGGAAAATAATAAAATGCGCGCAAAATAAAATAGAAATATAAAGAAATGTCTTTATGGTCTTCTCTTCCTTGATATGAGCTCAGTTTATATCGTTGGGGCCCTTTGATCTTGTTTGGGAGGTAGTTCAGTTGACTCTGTTCCTTAGTTCCGGCTCGCCATCTGGTTATCTCCAGCGGATGTCTGGAAGCTGCCTGGTGGCTATCCAGTGCTGGTCTCCTATCTATCGTTGACTACCGGTGTCGCTGATGTCCCCTCGACATCGAGCGTCACCAATTCAAATCCTTCACAAAAACCTGACCGCCGAGCGGGCAACATCAACTGTGGACTGTTGAGTCAGCTCGCGGTGTTTTCCAACTACTTCTAGATACTTTTAACTACTTCTAGATATTTTTCAATCGTGCAACCGAACGGTGCGTTCTCTCCTCTCCCACTAATTATCACGCAGTTATGCGCACCTGCAACGCCGCTTCACCATGACGTCATGACGCACGTCTCTCTGCTCTGTCCGACGCAGTTAACCCCATAAATGCCAGCTATCGCTCTCTCACACATTCATACAAAGTAATAGCGGACTTTTACTCTTTCTTCTTTTAACTTTTCACAGCTTATGAAGCCTGGGCTACACACCGTATCCAGTGGACACCCCAGCACACTGCTGGCCTTCTTGACAAGTTTGTTTAGTCTCTTCCTGTCGGCTGTCGAGATGCTGCTGCTCCAGCAGATCACTGCATAAAAAATGGCTGATGCCACCAGAGAGTCAAAGAAGGTCTTCAGGATTGCTCCCTGCACTCCTGAAGACCTCAGTCTCCTCAGCAGATACAGTCTGCTCTGACCCTTTTTATAAAGTGCATTTGTATGATTAGTCCAGTCCAGTTTATTGTTCAAGTGAACACCCAGGTACTTACAAGATTTCACAATCTCAATGTCCTTTCCCTGGATGTTCACTGTTACCGGAGGAGGGTGTTTACCCTGGCGGAAGTCCACCACCAGCTCTTTGGTTTTACCAAAGTTGATCTGGAGGCGGTTCCGCTGGCACCATCCTATAAAGTCCTGGTTCAGTTCCCTGTATTCCCTGTCATCACCGGCAGAGATGAGGCCGACGATTGTAGAGTCGTCAGAGAACTTTTGCAGGTGGCAGGTAGCGGAGTTGTGTTTGAAGTCCGATGCGTATCCTCACATACGGTGGACGGTTGGTGAGGTAGTCCAGGATCCATGCAGTGTGATAAGGGTCCAAAGATGAGCTCACCAGGGGCGGAGGCGCCAAGGACCAGCCTCTCCAGGGTCTTCATCAGGTGGGATGTTAAAGCCACCGGCCTGAAGCTGTTGAAGTCCTTGGCCCCCGGGGTCTTTGGGACTGATACCACGCAGGACGTCTTCCATAGCTGTGGTACTCCCCCCAGCTTCCTCAAGTTGAAGACGTGCTCCACTATCCCGCACAACTGGTCTGCGCAGGATTTGAGGAGCCTTGAGCTGATGCCATCTGGACCCGTGGCCTTTCTCACCTTTATTTTCTTCAGTTCTTTTCTCACCTGGTTATTTGAGAGGGACAAGTTGGGGGAAGGGGGCTGTGTGCTGTAGGTTGTTGGAGTGGGGGTGGGGTGCTGGTGGAGTGCAGTGTTTGAGGAGTGTGGAGGGGAGCCGAGTGTTGTGGAAAAGGGGTGGAGGAAGAGAGGCAATCTACAGGGGTGCAGACGATGGGGTTTGCAGCAGCAGGGAGGTCTTGGTGGGGGGAGGGGTGGATGGCTGATCAAATCTGTTAAAGAATAAGTTCAGATCATTTACAATGCGGTTAAAATTATGTCAATATACAGTTTAATATACATTATTTCGCAGTTACTCACTAGGGAATATTGCTCATACCGTATGTACCCGTATAATGATGTAGAGAAAGTTATTTTACTTTGTCGGAGGATCTCCTGATAATGGTAGTGCACTAGGTAAAGGGATACTGAACTTCACTTCCCTCCATGTTGCATTTACATCAGCCATCCAGCAAACTTTTGCACACGGAAGGCCAGGGAGCTCCGGGGGCTTGCAGCACAGGGGGAAGCTGGCCGCCGCTTGTCTACGCACACTGCCTACATGGAAATTAAATGGTAATGGACTGCAATTAAATGGTAATGGCCTGTACTTGTATAACGCTTTTCTAGTCTTCCGACCACCCAAAGCGCTTTTACACTACATATCATCAACTACCCATTCATGCACTGATGGCAGGAGCTACCATGCAAGGTGCCACCTGCCTATCAGAACTATCTAACATTCACACCCATTCATACACCGAAGGAACAATTACAGCTGGTTGAAAATTTGTTAAGAATCCCTTTAAGGCAGAACTATGCAAAATATTCTTAACAATGCCACCACATGATCACAAAGGCATTCTCGACCAATTACACTAGCTTACTAGAGTTCTTTGTCCAGTGAAAACATTTGCGCTTTAGTTAATTAGGGAGTCTGCAAATAAAGTTAACATTCGGTTAACAGCTTGGTTAACAGCTTTCTAAACCACTTTTCAGTCATTTCTTTGGGGACTCCAATGATGACAGTGAGGAGGAAAGTCCTCCTCACTGTCAAAGTGAGCCAGAGGTCCAACCACCATCGTCCCATCACCACCACCGTTTGCCAAGTAGTAGCACAGTTGACCCTTCTCTAACTGTTGCCCCTCCTCTGCCTGTTGCCCCTCTTCCAACCTTTCCATCACCTCACTGTCCAAAATTGGTACATAGGAGACCAGCAGTAAGCAAACAACCTCTGCAAGCCTGGTTTACAGACCCCACCTGGCAAGGGGAAAGGTGTGGATCAGACACCATTGCCTGCTATGGTGAGCAATAACTCAAACGCTATGAGATTCAAATTATACCTTTCAATCATTTTCACTTTTTAAAATGTTAACAATTGTTAATTGAAAAACACACACACATACCAGTTATTTTACGCTCTGAACACATCATGACTGAGAAAGTAATGCTAAATGGACAATATATAGCGCTTTTCTAGTCTTCCAACTACTCAAAGCGAGTCATTCACCAATTTACACTGATGACATGGGCTAACTAACTAACTAGCTAACTAACCAATTCACAAATCCAGCGATGGCACAGCTTTCGGGAGCAATTGGGTCTACCTGTCTTAACAGGGATCAAACTGTCGATCCTCTAATTGAAGGACGACCCACTGTACGTGCGTGCTGACGTACTGCGGTAAGCGTGTTGCCTCACTTCCGGTTCTCAGCGTAGTTGATAGCGTACTTTTCGCAGCTCCAGCGAAAACTAGTGAATTGTGTGACATTCTTTATTATAGCGGCTAATTACCTGTTTTACACTTAAAACACTTGAACACTCATATCACATCTTAATTCAGCGACTTTTCGCTTAAGCCAACAGTTTACACGTTGTTCACTTCTGCTAACGCTAGCTAGCCTCATTTAACTTAGCAGCTAGCGATGGCGCTCCTCTCTCCTTCTCTCTCTCCTGCTCTCTCTCCTCCCTCCTGCTCAGTGTGTCTCATGTTTAGCCATGCCTCTGCCTCCTTTACTGATACGGGTACATGTAACAAATGTAGTTTGTTTGTTAGGTTGGAGGCGAGGCTCAGTGAGTTAGAGGCCCGGTTCCGCACCATTGAAGCTCAGTCGTTAGCTACTGCAGTTAGCCAGCCCACTCCCGTAGTCGGTGCGGGCCAACCAGACTTAGCTCCTGCTAGCTGTCCCCCGGCAACCCTGAGCAGCCGGGAGGCTGGGTGACTGTCCGAAGGAAGCATAGTTCTATGTCGAAGCACACGGGGCACCACCAACCGCTTCACGTTTCTAACCGGTTTTCCCCGCTCAGCGACACACCCGCTGAGAAAACAACTCTGGTGATCGGCAGCTCCATTCTGAGAAACGTGAAGTTAGCGAAGATAGGGGCCATAGTTAACTGCATCCAGAGCGGGCGACATAGAATCCCATTTGAAACTGCTGGCTAAGGCTAAACGTAAATACCGTACGATTGTTATTCACGTCGGCGGTAATGACACCCGATTACGTCGCTCGGAGGTCACTAAATTGAACGTGGAATCGGTGTGTTCGTACGCAAAGACGATGTCGGACTCCGTAGTATTCTCTGGCCCTCTCCCTAATCTGGTCAATGATGAGATGTATAGCCGCATGTCATCATTCCGCCGCTGGCTGTCGAGGTGGTGTCCTGCAAACAATGTGGGCTTCGTAGACAATTGGCATACTTTCTGGGGAAAACCTGGTCTGATTAGGAGAGACGGCATCCATCCTACTTTGGATGGAGCGGATCTCATTTCTAGAAATCTGACCCAGTTCATTAGTGGACCTAATCCATGACCCAGAGTTCAGACCAGGAAGCAGAAGCAGAGTCGCAGTCTTTCACACCTCTCTGCGCTTCCTTTGGAGCAGTTACCCACCCAGTTACCCACCCAAAACCCTATAGAGACTGTGTCTGCCCCACGGCCACTTCAATTATTTAAAGTCAACAGAAGAGGAGTTATACAAAATAACTTAATAAAAGTTAAGGCAACCAATGCAACAGTGCATCAAAACAGGACAATTAAATGTGGACTCTTAAATATTAGATCTCTGTCATCTAAGGGTGTACTTGTAAATGATTTAATATCAGATAATCATATTGATTTATTTTGTCTTACTGAAACCTGGCTGTGTCATGAAGAGTACGTTAGCCTTAATGAATCAACTCCTCCAAGTTATATTAATACTCATATTCCTCGAGGCACAGGCCGAGGAGGTGGAGTAGCAGCTATCTTTGACTCAAGCCTATTAATAAACCCTAAACCTAAATTAAATTACAACTCATTTGAAAGCCTTGTTCTTAGTCTTTCAAACCCGAGCGGGAAAGCATTAAAGTCAATTTTATTTGTTATAGTGTATCGTGCACCAGGTGCGTATTCTGAATTCCTATCTGAATTCTCAGAGTTTTTATCTAGTTTAGTCCTTAAGACAGATAAAGTTATTATTGTAGGGGATTTTAATATTCATGTGGATGTGTATAATGATAGCCTTAGTACTGCGTTTGGTTCATTACTAGATTCTATTGGCTTCTGTCAGTGTGTACATAAACCGACTCACTCTTTTAACCATACCCTCGACCTTGTTCTGGTTTATGGTATTGAAGTAGAAAATGTAATTGTCTCTCAACAGAACTCTCTTTTATCGGACCATTTTCTAATAACCTTTGAATTTGTTCTACCAGAGTGTACGCCATTAGGCAAAAGTTTCTACACTAGATGTCTATCTGATAATGCTGTAGCTAAATTTAAAGAAGCGATTTCTTCAGGGTTTTATTCAGTACCATTGCTCAATATAACAGAGGACTCCTACGCTAGCTTTAGTCCGTCTCAGATTGACCATCTTGTTGATAGTGCTGCATGCTCACTGCGAATGACACTAGACTCTATAGCTCCTCTAAAAAAGAAGCTAATAAAAGAAAGGAGGTTTGCTCCATGGTATAATCCTCAAACCCGCGATTTAAAGCAAATATCGCGAAAACTTGAAAGGATATGGCGTTCCACCAATGTGGATGAAGCGCGGTTAGTCTGGCGAGACAGTCTTAAAATATATAAGAAGGCACTCCGTAATGCTAGAGCAGCCTATTATTCAGCATTAATAGAGAAAAATAAGAACAACCCTAGGGTTCTCTTCAGCACTGTAGCCAGGCTGACAGAGAGTCACAGCTCTGTTGAGCCGTGTATTCCTATAAACCTCAGTAGTAGTGACTTCATGAACTTCTTTAATGATAAGATTCTAACTATTAGAGAAAAAATGTATAATCTACTGCCCTCAACCAGTACCGATCGATCCATAGCTGTAGAACCTGAAATATATTTAGATGGCTTTTCTCCCATCGACCTTCAACAATTGACTTTAACTATTTCTAAGTCTAAACCTTCCACCTGTCTCTTAGACCCGATTCCGACTAGGCTGCTTAAGGAAGTTTTACCTTTAATTAGCAACTCCTTATTAGAAATTATCAATCTGTCTTTACTGACGGGCCATGTACCACAGGCCTTCAAACTAGCTGTAATTAAACCTCTTCTTAAGAAACCTACTCTAGATCCAGAGGTGTTGGCTAACTATAGACCTATATCTAACCTTCCGTTCCTCTCTAAGATCCTTGAGAAAGCAGTAGCAAATCAGCTCTGTGACTTTATGCATAACAATAGTTTATTTGAGGATTTTCAGTCAGGATTTAGAGTGAATCATAGCACAGAGACGGCACTGGTGAAAATTACCAATGACCTTCTAATAGCTTCAGACAAAGGACTTGTCTCTGTACTTGTATTGCTAGACCTTAGTGCTGCATTTGATACCATTGATCACCAAATCCTATTACAGAGATTGGAGCATCTAATAGGCATTAAAGGAACCGCACTTAGCTGGTTTAAGTCGTATTTATCAGACCGATCTCAGTTTGTATATGTAAACAATGAAAGCTCGATGAAAACCAGGGTTAGTCACGGAGTTCCACAGGGGTCTGTTCTTGGACCTATTTTATTTACCTTATATATGCTTCCCTTGGGGAATATTATCAGAAAACACTCAGTAAACTTTCATTGTTATGCAGATGATACCCAGTTATATCTATCAATTAAGCCAGACGAAACTAACCAGTTCAGTTGTCTTACGGACATAAAAACCTGGATGACCTGTAACTTTTTAATGTTAAACTCTGAAAAAACAGAAGTTATCCTACTAGGTCCAGATCACCTTCGAATTCAATTATCTAACGATATAGTTTCTCTAGATGGCATTGCTCTAGCATCCAGCACTACCGTTAAGAACCTTGGAGTTATCTTTGACCAGGATCTGTCTTTTAACTCTTATATAAAACAGATCTCAAGGACAGCCTTTTTCATTTACGTAACATTGCGAAAATCAGGCAAATCCTGTCTCAAAGTGATGCAGAAAAACTAGTTCATGCATTTGTTACCTCTAGACTAGATTACTGTAACTCCTTATTATCAGGCTGCTCTAATAGGTCTCTTAGATCTTTACAGTTGATCCAGAATGCTGCAGCACGTGTTCTAACAAAAACTAAGAAAAGAGATCATATTACTCCAGTATTAGCTTCTCTAAGAATAGAATTTAAAATTCTTTTACTTACCTACAAAGCTCTAACTGGTCAGGCACCGTCTTATCTTAAGGAACTTATAGTTCCATATTACCCAACTAGAGAGCTGCGCTCAATCAATGCAGGGTTACTTGTGGTTCCTAGAGTATATAAAAGTAGGATGGGAGCCAGAGCCTTCAGTTATCAGGCTCCTCTTCTGTGGAACCAGGTTCCAGTTTCAGTCCGGGGGCAGACACACTCACCACTTTCAAGAGCAGGCTTAAGACCTTCCTTTTTGATAGCGCTTATAGTTAGGGCTGGTTCAGGTTCGCCTTGGTCCAGCCCCTAGATATGCTGCTATATGCCTAGACAGCCGGGGACTACCTAGGATACGCTGAGCTCCTCTCTCTCTTCTCTCCCTCCTTCTTTATGTATTAATCTCCTATTTATGCACATTACTGATTTTGCTTCTTCCCCGGAGTTCTTGTGCTTTCTCGCCTCGCAGGTTCCCAGGAATCGGGGTTATATTTGGACTGTCATCGTGCCACCTACTGAGGCCCTGCTGACACCCACTACTACTACCACTATCATTATTAGTCACATTACTATTATTATTGCCTGTATTATTACTTGACTTGCTTCTACCCTGGAGTCTTTGTGCTTTCTCGCTTCGCAGGCTTCTATAAATCGTGGCTGTACCTGGACCGTGGATGTGCATCCTGCTACGGCCCTGCTGACACCGACTGCTACCACCATTATTATTATTACTAATCACATTACTATTACTATTACCTGTACCATTAAGCATTTTAGCTTTACTTCCACCCTGAAGCCCTTTTGCTTTCTCGTTCTGCAGGTTTCCTGGACCTGGACCGTCGTGCCTCCTGCTGTGAGCCGACTGACACCCACTGCTACTTCGATTATTATTATTAGTCACATTACTATCCCTATTTTCATGGCTATAATTCTACTGTAATAATTGCTGCTGTTATTATAAGTAGTCTTATTATATGAATCATTTATGTCATATACATTGAATGTGTTGTATCTAAGAACTGTTATGCTGCTCATTCTATACACATGACATCTATTGCATTCTGTCCATCCTGGGAGAAGGATCCCTCCTCTGTCATTCTCCCATAGGTTTCTTCCTTTTTTCTCCCTGTTAAAGGGGTTTTTTAGGGGAGTTTTTCCTGTGCCGATGTGAGGGAAGGACAGAGGATGTCGCATGTGCACAGATTGTAAAGCCCTCTGAGGCAAATTTGTAATATGTGATTCTGGGCTATACAAAATAAACTGAATTGAATTGAATTGTACTTATGAGCCACTCTCTATGGCTCTTTTGATTCACAACACATACCAACAACAACCAAAAGAATATGATTAATTTTGTTCTATCAACACACTGATGTGGATAGACCTACAGATCAATCAGGCCAAACCGATGGTGTTTCTCTCACTTTACCTTTATGGGCATTTGTGACTTTGGTTGTGCAAACTGAGGAGAATACAGCTCATAAGCTACTGTAAAATAGGCCTGAGAGTGGGCTATAGTATGAAAACCAGATTTTCACTTTCCCCTTGGATGTAATCAGATCAGCATGTGTCTAAATCATGGATAAACAGTGAACAGCAGAGCTAGGCTACAGGAATGTTGAAGGCTCAGGGTTTAACCCACAGAACATATTTGATACTCTCAGAAATGTAGATTTTATCATCCATTACAGTGTTCCGTTTTGAAACAAAATATCTGTTTTGAAAATACTTTAACCAAACCGCTCATAGTTCCCATTTGCAAAACCAGGCTCTACGTGTTCTCAAAACTCTTCATACAATCGTGAAAACCACAAATAAACAAAAACTTCTCATTAGAGATGGCAAAAATATAAGCAACCTGTGCATCACATCGTTCAAACCTGCAGTTGTTTAGTTGTGATAAGAAAACAGAGGATACAATTCAAGATTCAGATTTTCATCCACATGACCTCATTATTATACCTGGTCAGATACCTTGGATAAGGAATTTCTCATATCAAACCTCAACTGCAGCGATGTCATCACAGACCATGACCTCTCTGGCTGCAGACGCCACACAAGATTTGTGTTTAACACGCCCACCCAACACAAGATTAAATCAAATACATTATATATCACTTTCATAGAGGAAGAGACCATTTCTATATGGAAACACTTCTGAAATTGCAGGAGGGACAATTGGCAAGTCAGGAAACCTGCCCAGCTTTGGGCAAAGAAGGCGGGACAAACGAAACACTTCCTGTCTCAAGGTAAACAGTTGTTCACCAACCACCACTTTGATCTCCTTTATGTTCACAAGTGTTTCAGCACCTTACAGCGGAGGGATGAAAGAAATCCAGACAAACATGAGGATGTATAAAGACAATTAAAATGTGTATTGGATCACTGTCTTTCAGTATTACATTCATAGACAATAGAATTTAATTAAAACCACATACAACTCTTTCAACCAATATGAATTTCCTTAATTGGAGACCATCGGCGAATGAGGTTGAGGGTACAGGAAGGATGAGGGAAAACAGCAAAAAAAAAAAAACAAATGATTTCAAAAGAGCACGTGATAGAAAATCTGTGAGCAACGGGAAGCAGGTTGTCTGCAACAGCTCTTTATTTAACACCAGTGACTCATCAGTGTAGCACCAATACAATGTTGGTATAAAACCCAGTATTCCAAATCTTAACAGTGAACCTCCCCTTTTTAACATTTAATGATGTGCAGCAATTCATAAAAGATGGGAAGAACTAGAAATAATTAAAAGACATACTTGCAAGTCATTGCACTGAAACACAAAATCTCACAATGGACCATGTTCATGATATACACAGCTCGCTGGATGACTCTCCAGCTCAGTCAAGTGTGAGAAGCAGCAGTGGTGTGGATTTACAAAGAAATGACATACACAATAGCTAGGAGGACATTCAACTTGTTAAGTCTCAAACAGGTTAAGATTTGAGGAAAGACTACTTTCATAGAAAGTCTACAAAGACGCGTTATAACAAAGCTATGAGTGAACTGGAAATATAACAGGAGAAGCTTTGAATGCTAAGAAAGGATGACCCTCCAGATATGAACATGTGCTCTCAAAGCGCTTGGAATTTGTTTGTTTGGAGCTATTTTTTTACAGTAATAATACCTACTGTTGAAGGTTTCTTATGTTACCAAAATAAAAGCCAAAGTTCTCCAATGTTAAATGCTGTCTGCATGCAGCCGGGCAAGAACTTTAAGGAAATTGCAAGAATCTGAATCTGGCCAATTGTTGACGTTAATCAGAACCTCAAGTGTCCGACCACAGAAGTCAACAGGATAAGGAACAGGACAGCTTTGGTATCTCACAGTTTGTGAAAATCTGTATCGCAGACACATTTTCATGAGATCCAAAAAATAATAAACACTGACACCAATCCAGGAAGCTTTCAGCTACATAATGAACATGGTCCATCTCAAGAAATGAGGTCTGCTTCAAATCATTAAGTGCTTATTAAGTCTCTTAAATCACATGGATAGTGTGTACATTGCTGATCAAGACATAAAAAATGCTAGAATGAAAAAAGAAATGTTAATAACATAAACACCTTATGCATTAAGGTATTCCCAATTCCCATTAATTGACGTGTCACACTGATCTGTTCACAAAGATCAATTTCTGAGATGAGCGCAAACTAACAAACAAGTGATTTGTTTTCATTGCAAACAGTTTACGAAAAACAATTCATGGCTCGCTCAAAGCTTTTCTCCGCAGAGACATTTTGATCATCACGTGTTATCAATTTATCCTGATGCATATCGAACGTTGTATTAAGACACACAAAAGCTCATGCTCTCGCAGACTAACTCTGACTAAACTGATGACATTCAGATTTTGATGATACCCTTTCTAAAAAAAAAAAAAAAAAAAAGAAAAAAAAAAAAAAAAAAGATACACACACACCTTACAAAAGAAAAACGCCCGACTAACGTCCCTGCTGCTTCCTCCTTTAGATACAAACCTACCTATCACAGGTAGTAACAGCTAGTTCTGAAAAAGAACATTTGGAAACATCATGGAGGAACTGTTCCATAAAGAGCATAAAAAGAGCGTGTTAAAATGATTGGCGGTTTACAGTCTGAAAAAGCAGCAGTAGTTGTTTATAGGCCATCCAAAGGTGCTACAGGCATTGTGTTGTTGTGTTGTGCTGATGACTATGTGAGGTACTGAAGTCTGGTTTGATATAGTACAGCCAGTGTGGCCTGCCTATGTCAATAGTGTGGTTCTATTGAACAATATGGCGACCAGCTGAGGCACTTAGATCCTGATGGACTAAAATATCATTGAAGATGGAGGTTCTGCTCATTTTATACCTGCAAGGATGTGGCTCAGGTGTTTATGCCTCCTGTGTATTTGTGTGTGTGTGTGGCAGAAATGATATCACTCTCTTATGCTAGCAGAATAGGAGAACTGGGGGAAATGTGCTTGTTGGCCCGGATCCTCACAGTCCAGACTGTTATCTGTAAGAAGAAGACAGAAGAAGTCAGTGGTAACATTCCACTCCAGAACCCAGACTGTGATCTTGGTTCTTATCAGTGGTTACATTCCACTGATCCACCACTGTGTCAGTGGTGGATCACCTTATGCATTAAGGTGTCAGTGGTGGATCAATTCAATTCAATTCATTTTATTTTGTATAGCCCAAAATTACAAATTAGCCTCAGAGGGCTTTACAATCTGTACACATGCGTCATCCTCTGTCCTTCCCTCACATCGGCACAAAAAAAAAATCCCCTAAAAAAAACCTTCAACAGGGAGAAAAAAAAGAAGAAACCTATGGGAGAACGACAGAGGAGGGATCCTTCTCCCAGGATGGACAGAATGCAATAGATGTCATGTGTACAGAATGAACAGCATAACAGAGATACAACACATTCAATGTACAGTCAGGTCCATAAATATTTGGACATTGACACAATTTTCATCATTTTGGCTCTGTACACAACCACAATGTATTTGAAATGACACAATCAAGATGTGCTTTGAGTGCAGACGTTCAGCTTTAATTTGAGGGTATTTACATCCAAATCAGGTGAACAATTACAACAAATTATATACATGGTCCCCCCTTTTGAAGGGACCAAAAGTAATTGGACAAAGTAACAATCATAAATCAAATTGTCACTTTTAATATTTGGTTGCAAATCCTTTGCAGTCAACGACAGCCTGAAGTCTGGAACCCATAGACATCACCAGACGCTGGGTTTCATCCCTGGTGATGCTCTGCCAGGCCTCTACTGCAACTGTCTTCAGTTCCTGCTTGTTCCTTGGGCTGTTTCCCTTCAGCTTTGTCTTCAGCAAGTGAAATGCATGCTCAATTGGATTTAGGTCAGGTGATTGACTTGGCCATTGCAGAACATTCCACTTCTTTGCCTTGATAAACTCTTTGGTTGCGTTTGCAGTATGCTTCGGGTCATTGTCCATCTGCACTGTGATGCGCCGTCCAATGAGTTTTGAAGCATTTGGCTGAATATGAGCAGATAATATTGCCCGAAACACTTCAGAATTCATCCTGCTGCTTTTGTCAGCAGTCACATCATCAATAAATACGAGGGAACCAGTTCCATTGGCAGCCATACATGGCCATGCCATAACACTACCACCACCACCATGCTTCACTGATGAGGTGGTATGCTTTGGATCATAAGCAGTTCCTTCCCTTCTCCATACTCTTCTCTTTCCATCATTCTGGTCCAAGTTGATCTTTGCCTCATCTGTACATAGGATGTTGTTCCAGAACTGTACAGGCTTTTTAAGATGTTTTTTGGCAAACTCTAATCTGGTCTTCCTGTTTTTGAGGCTCACCAATGGTTTACATCTTGTGGTGAACCCTCTGTATTTACTCTGGTGAAGGCTTCTCTTGATTGTTGACTTTGACACAGATACGCCTACCTCCTGGAGAGTGTTCTTGATCTGGCCAACTGTTGTGAAGGGGTTTTTCTTCACCTGGTAAAGAATTCTTCAGTCATCAACCACAGTTGTTTTCCTTGGTCTTCCGGGTCTTTTGGTGTTGCTGAGCTCACCAGTGCTTTCTTTCTTTTTAAGAATGTACCAAACAGTGGATTTGGCCACACCTAATGTTTTTGCTATCTCTCTGATGGGTTTGTTTTGATTCTTCAGCCTAATGATGGCTTGCTTCACTGATAGCGACAGTTCTTTGGACTTATATAGATAATTGACAGCAACAGATTCCAAATGCAAATCCCACACTTGAAATGAACTCTAGACCTTTTATCTGCTCCTTGTTAATTAAATAATGAGGGAATAACACACACCTGGCCATGGAACAGCTGATCAGCCAATTGTCCAATTACTTTTGGTCCCTTCAAAATCGAGGGACCACGTATAAAATGTCTTGTAATTCCTACACCGTTCACCTGATTTGGATGTAAATACCCTCAAATTGAAGCTGAAAGTCTGCACTCAAAGCACATCTTGATTGTTTCATTTCAAATCCATTGTGGTTGTGTACAGAGCCAAAATGATGAAAATTGTGTCAATGTCCAAATATTTATGGACCTGACTGTATATGACATAAACAGTATTAAGCAGAGTAATGAGGGAAAAATTAAGAATACTTGTAAAAGCAGCTATAACTTTAGTAGAATTAAAATAATGATATAGGGAATAGTATTAGTAATGTAACTAATTATAATAATCAAAGTAGTAGTGGGTGTCAGCATCAGTGTGGACCACTGTGTCAGTGGTGGATCAGACACTGACACAGTGTCACTGTCCAGTCAGAGGACACTTACACTTGTCTGGAGGAGTGAGTGTGATGGTCTGTGCTGTGAACTCATCATCAAAGTACCGGGTGTCTGTCTCTGAAGTCACTTGCGGTCTGAAGAGTGGGGTCAGCTGGCAATGGAAGGGGAGAAGATTAGTAAAATGCCCTTTGATTGGGAAATTACTGGATTTATATAATGACTACTGGTAGGCCCCGGTAACGTACTGCCTTTGTACTTTCTTCATATCTGAAGTATTAAAGTTCCATCACTATGGGGCTGAGCAGGACTGTATCATTCCTGACTGACACTGAGATATCTTCTCGAAGAACATTTCATTTTTATAAACATTGTGTCTGACACATTGCAAGCATTTCATATTGACTTTCATCTGTATGAATTAGATATTAGCTGCTGCTTTTCCAGCAGCACGTCTCACAACCCTGAGAGCATCTTTCTAAAGGTAAGAATTTTTTCTACAAGCTACAGAGAGCATCCATTATGAAAGCCCAATGAAAGTGTCTGATATCAAAAATATGAAGGCTCTGTTTCAGTGACTCAAAGCAAACCTCAGTTTCACTTCCTTTAGCCTCACAATGTCTTACCTTCTTCTCTACCACATCCTGCCAGTTGATGGTGATGAAAAATTTGTGACTCATTACTTCTTTGGCATCGTTGGGACCTCCACCCAACCTTTCAGACCAAACACGATAATGTAAGAATTAGGAAGGCATTCCCAAAATGGATACAAACACACTGGATTGGTCCAGTCCACTACCTCTGTTTGGGGTCCTTCTTGAGCAGGCCAGCCAGCAGGGACTTGGCCTCAGGCGACAGGTTCCTGGGGAAGCGGATCTCCTCCATGAGTATGAGCTCAAACAAACGCTCATGGTCCTGGTTGTAGAAAGGCAGACGGCCGCACATCATCTCGTACATAACTACACCCAGTCCCCACCAGTCCACTGCCCGGCCGTAGTCATTATCCTCTAGGACCTGAGAAACAGACATTTGTCTGATTACAATTCACAACAATATTCTTAGAAATAAGTGACATTCTGAAACCTTCTTAAATGTGTTAAGAATTAGTATCAAGAGCGTGAGAGGGCTCCTCACTTAGTTAAAAGTGTCCAGCAGATATCTATCTTATTTACTTATTTATAATACTTGTTTTGATCTTGTTTTTTTACTTATGTCTGTTGTTTGCACTATCCTCTCTGCTGCTGTAATCCTGTAAATTTTCACACAGGCACGCACACTTTTTTGTACCAGGTTGTAATAATAAGGTTGTAAACATGTTTATGTCCGCCCTAAAGTTGGCCATTAATTGGGGCCAGCCTCAAGTGGCCAATTAAAGAACACCAGTTTTAACACTCCTGTGTTGGCTTCATTTCTCAGCACCAGAGGTTGCCGTTTGGGTGTAACGATTCTGAAAGCAGTGCTTTCATTACCTCATGAGGTGGAGCTAACAGGATGGCTCCTATATGACTGAGACGGCAGCCCAACGGCAGCTCAACAAAGCACCTCATCCAGGTGGTGTTTTCTAACAGTTGTCTATTTACTGCACCAAAACCTTGTTATTTCAGGACTATGTGATACATGTTATGTTGTATTTAGAATATAATGAAGTATCTTGTAAAAAACATTGAGGTCTAAACAGAAACCGGGGATTTTGAGAATCGTTACACCCCTTGTCTGTCGTAGAGACACCAAGTGTGTGTGAAAACGTGAGAGCTTCTGTAGAGGTCAAACTGTGTTTTACATGTGCCACAGAGTCAGTGTCAGTACCTTACCTTACCTCTGGTGCCAGATATTCAGGAGTACCACAGAAGGTTTTCATGGTAGCGTCAGGGGTTATGCCTTCCTTACAAAGGCCAAAATCAGTGATTTTGATGTGGCCATCTTTATCCAGCATCAGATTCTCGAGCTGAGAGAAACAAAATGACAAACACATCAGATTGGACTCTTATGATCATTCATGGATATGATGAAAGCTTTTTCTGAGCCCTTATCCCATTTGAAAACAGTTTGAGTGTCATTTAAGATTTACAAAGGTTTGTTCCTGCTTCCATACAGAGTGTGCGTAAGGCAATCACTGAATTGATGTCTGTCTGTAGATGACATCAGCATAGCAGCAAACCTGTTGGGTGTCTTGTGAACACTTGAAACTTTTGAACTGCCATATAGAGAGAATACCCTCACAACTGCCACCCACTTATGGTGCATGCTGGGATTTGAAGAAAAAAGACAGTTTGCATCCTTGACTGAACAGTCAAGGATTCCTTGACAAGGTGCTGATATTTGTTGCTTTGTTAAAGTTAATTTACTAAAAAAAAATTTTTTTTTTTTAAAGCCCCAAATCACAAATTACAAATTTGCCTCAGAGGGCTGTACAATTTGTACACATGCGACATCCGACCCTCTGCATCGGTACAGGAAATACTCCCCAAAAAAACCCTTTAACGGGAGAAAACTTTAGGAAGAGCAACAAAGGAGAGCTCCCTCGCAATATATGTCATGTGTACAGACGTGCTGAGCCCAGCCACATCAGTAAGCAGCTAAAATCTGCTGCAGGTCTGAATCTTTACCAATAAAATGTTGGTTTAGCTGAAAAATTCTTCCAGTTGCCAAACATTTTCTGCTGGAGAGAAGCAATAGAGCTGAGCGGTTTGACACAGGCGCTCGATGAGCCATGTTTTTTAGTTTCGACAAAGAGTCTACAAACTACACAGCTTTGAGCAAATGGATTCCTTTAGTTTGATCCGAGTCATAGTCAAAGTATATCTCTGTGAAAGCATCCGGTGGTCTGTATTCTTAGTGTTGGCTGATAGAATGATAAAACAATGATATGAAGATTTTTTAATACTGCACAACAGGATTACACTGATGTTGTAGGAGTTCTGAAGTGGTGGCCATGGACAAAAGTCCATGTGAATGGAAACAACATTGGTTTGCCTGTCGAGAGTTATTGATCAACCACATATGATGCATCAAAGGAGCATTCTGCCTTGTTATACAAGGGAAAGGACTAAAGGTGGCTATACGATGTGCAACAGACACCACTCAGACTTCACATGGCATAGAGCATTTCTCTTCAGCAGCTAATGCTGATTCCAGGAGAAGCCATAAGTCATTTTGTATCGGAATCAAACAGTGAAAAAATAACATTTCCAGATCATTTCTACTGGAAGTGTATCTTTGATTGAAGTATCAATTGAAAAGAAACACTGAAACTTCTATAAAATGCTTCTTATGCTTAAATTCTATTCCAACTAAAGACATCTTCTTTATTGACTGGATTAAAGATAAAACCTAAAACCAGAATCCATCACATCATCTTCTCTGAAGTCATGGTATGAACATTGTATATTCACCTTCAGATCCCGGTAAACAACATCACGTGAATGAAGGTACTCGAGCGCTGACACAATCTCAGCCCCGTAGAATCGTGCCCGGTCCTCTGTGAACACTCGCTCCCGTGACAGGTGGAAGAAGAGCTGAAAGAGGAAGGGCAGTGCTTGAGTGTGCACGGCAAGTTGTTGACATCCATTGACATTTCGTGCATCTTCAAGTGACTGTGAGGTCTCACCTCGCCTCCATTAGCGTATTCCATTACAAAACAGAGTCGATCGTTGGTTTGGAAAGCATACTTCAGTGTCTGCAGGAAGCAAATGATCACACATTACAGGTGGTGAGTTTCCCAGCACTCCCAAACTGATGAGTGAAGTCTGGTTGTGTGACATGAAAGAATGTAGAGACATTCTACAGGAACACCGGCTGCTTACATCCAGGAATGTTAAAGAAAATAAGAGGGCCTCCCTAAATATTGATGATTCACATAATCAGTAAAAGAAACCCTGACATTATATGCCTGTTTAAGATACATAAAATAAGATAAGATAATCCTTTATCAGGATCCATCAATAATAAACAGCAACACAGGAAAACAAAGTTTACCAAACCCAGTATCGTCTCAAAAAGCAAAAATGACATGGTCCAACAGAGAGTCTGTAGCTTGTTCTGTGAGGCTGCACTTCCACTGCTTTCACCTTAAGGCCAACATCAGCAAGCTGACGTACTCGCAAAAACAATAACACTCTTGTTTAGTAGTTAAAGTGAGAATTTCAATTCAATTTATTTGTACAGCCCAGAGTCACCAGTCTCAAATTTGCCTCAAAGGGAAAAGAAAAAATCTCCCTACCATTTTAGAGTAGCATGTTAGCATGCTAACATTTACCAATTAGCACTGAACATGTGACCCACAATGGGTTTTGCAGGCATTTGATCATTGTAGTATTGGACAAACTAAGTTGTTGACAGCTATCAATGAAATGTCAGAGGATTCCTGAGGAGAACACCAATGTCTTTACCAAACTTCATGGCAATGAGAGATTTAAGTATGGACACACCATAAGTGCCATCCCTAGAGCCTTAAAGACACTGTATGTGACCAATACACCATCACGCAAATAACGACTGACAGTGGTGTGCAAAGTCATCCAATAACTGCTCAGCACACAAGGAGCCATCATACTGCTACAATGCACAACAATGTTGTTGTGTCTTGCTGCCTTTTAGTCTGTATGTTATACACTGTATATTCTATTGAACGTGTTCGGTTAGTGCGTGGGCATTCGTTTTTACTCTGTGTAATGTTTTGTTTGTATTTTATTTGTATGAACTATGTAACTTTGCTACCTTCACTATAGCAAAAGAGATTTCATCTCCATTGTTAATCTTTTCTTGTTAAATATTTAATTTGCCTCTGCACTATACTTTTGCTCTGGTTTATGCTTTAAGATGCTTGTTTAAGAAAGGAGATGCACTTATGACTTCTGGTGACTAGTAGTTCTCTTGAATACCTATGTTGAATACACTTCCTGTAAGTCGCTTTGGATAAAAGCGTCTGCTAAATGACTGTAATGTAATGTAATGTAATGTAATTTATTTAGAATAATATGTAAATTCATCTGAGGACCAGGTGGTTAATGAAAAAGAGAAGTTGCTGGCTGCTTCATTCCCCAGCAGAGCTCCTTCAAGTGTTCTTACCGTGAGGAAGGGATGTCGTGTGTTTTGTAACACTCTGCTCTCTGTAACTGTATGGGCCACCTCATCCTGCCAACGAACACATTATTGTCAGAAACACAGAAAACTTGCAGTATAAAAGACAAAGCTTTACTCTCTAGTTTGATATGATCTTTGTTTGAATCTGAGGACAGGAAAGTGTCCAAATGCTCCAACAGCTGGGGTACAAGAATCTATTGGTATAAAGAGTATCCTCTTATTAATTATTATTACTATCACTCTGCCCGTAAGCAATCATTTTCATTCCAACACCCAGGGGTTGTATGTGCACTAACAACCTCCAGGTAACATCTGTGGGTGAGGTGTAAGCCATGAAGAGCAATGATAGTGGGAGTCCTGCAGTACAACACACTTCTCAGCAGAACTGTACCCGGGAAAAGGTAGAGCAGCACGCTGGTCCGAGATGACCAGAAACAATAGTGAGGTTCAGTAGGAAGACAAGAATAGACTGGCCTCCATTAATGTGAGTGTCCATGTTTTTAATAAATAAATAAAAGCATTATTTCAAATGCTGAATTCATTAAAGGCACCAATAATTAAGGTGTTGTAGACAGCATTTCACAAAGTTTATAAAGTTTCCCTAACTCAACAAAATAAAGGGAATTTCACAGTTTTCTTTCAAACAACTGAAGAGTATGTTGTGGTTCCTGTTTACTGTATTTCAAATTGTGATGTGTTAACTGTCACTAACAGTTCGAGTATACTCTTTGATAGTGTAAATGGTAACAGTGTGTTCTCAAACACCTGCTGCTGACAGAGTCTCCGCTTCCTTATTTTGAGAGGAAATACAGCAAATTACACAATATATGTTTTTTTGTTTAAATGTTTCAAATGGCTCTTAATGTGTCCAGAGTATAATCGTATAAATGTAATGCTATTGGTGCCACAGAAACAAACGATTAAAAAGTAAAACATCTGTCTTTGTTTATGGAACATAAAAAAAGTAAAAAGTTGGTCTACATATCTTTCATCCATATGCAAAATAGGGTTGAGATCTCTGATGCTTAGTGTCAGTTTAGGGCAGCTGCTGATGATTGAAACAATCAATAAAGGTAAAATGGTAAATGGACTGTACTTGTATAGGTCTTTTCTAGTCTTACGACCACTCAAAGCGCTTTAACACTAGATGCCATAATTCACCCATTCACACTCATTCATACATTGATTGGAAGGGCTACCATGCAAGGTGCAACCTGCCCATCAAGACTGTCTAACATTCCTACTCATTCATACACCGATGGCACATTTGGGGTTAAGTGTCCTGCCCAAGGATACATCGACATGGACTACAGGATCCAGGGATCGAACTGCCGATTTTCTGATTAAGAGACGCACGCCCCGCTCTACCTTCTGAGCCACATCATTCCAGCTGTGCACACTTTTGGAGAGGTCCACATGTGGTCCTCTGCCAATAAGTTCCTCTGACCAGGTGGAAACACAAGTGAGCATAATCCATTGAAAATATGTTTCTGGCTTCACAAGCGTTCACACCTCCTGCCAAATCATTCTGTTCATAGCCTCTCTCTATGGAGTTCTGTTGTGTGTCAAAGCTGAGTCTCAGCATTCAGTGAAGACAATCACAATCTTTTGTGAAGCAGGTTTCTCCTTTATATCAACAGAGAGGATACCAAACAGCCTGCAATAGAAAAGTGTCCATTCAGTGACAAATAGTTAGTAGTTTTAGAAACAGGCACACATTTCTCACTAAGTGGCAAGTTGAGTGTCCAGTCTGACATAATATTGCCATACTGGAAACCAGCAGGTACTGTGCTGCCCTCTAGTGTCTAAACACGCCTGTCCAGAAAGGGTCCAGTTCTCAGCCAGTGGTGTTGTGCTCAAACAACTTCACACTCACACTGAGCTCCATTGGGTCCTCTTTGGAGCCAAATTCATCCCAAAAGTCCTGATCGTTTGAAATAAAGAATTGAAAATGAAAGTACAAGTTTCGGTCATGAACTTGTATTAAAAATAAAAATAAGTGAATGAAAAGTTGTTGGGGGTTGAATAGAATTTTGATTCAATTCTGGAATTTTTTTGAGTGAAATATTTATTTACATTTTTCACTTTCATATATTTTTTAATATTTGAGGTCTTATTAGTTGCAGATTTCCTATTTTCAGTTTGAGATCTTATATTTACAGTTTCAAATCTTATTTAAATCTTTTTTTCCACTTTCAGATCGTATTTTTTCAGATTCAGACTTTTGGCCCTGATCTGGCGTGGCTTTAACGGAGAGGGTGGGTAATCATGAGTGACAGCTTAACAAAGAAGGCTGAGGACTTTCCTCAACCCCGTTGCCTTCAGGAAAATTAGGATTCAACACTTTCTATTCACCATATTCACGTTATTGGCAATAAAAAAATTGACACCAGTGGAAAAAAAGGTCTATTTAGCAAGCTCTTTTAGACTGTACTTGGCACGAATTGCAGTATAAGAGCAATAAACTACACCATATTGTGCCATTGAACAACCACACATTAATATCTAACATCTCGCACTTCACCATACCACTGTGAACGCAGCATAGTAACCACTTGCAATGGCGTCCACTTCACACGGACAACCTGTTGCCACCGGTGATACAACCCAACTGGTTTTCAAACCTACTGGTTTCCCTAAGCGTGCGTGCGTTGTGTTCACTCAACAACAGCAGCCCACCTGTCCACCTCTGTCACCAGATTCGTCACACATTCACAAACAAAATGCTGGAGATTTTCAAGCCGCATCTCATATCAGTTGTGGTTATTACTGGAATATTCGCTTTGCGTTTGATGTGAACACGGCATTAGTTCAGTCACACACTAAAGGAGGGACTACTCACGGTCAGAAAGAACGGCGAAATACACTCTGGTCCATGGAAAACAACACAGTTATGCCTTTAAATATGCGACTCAACTGTATTCTACTAACTGTAATTCTACTTCAGGAGAAAACAGCGTTTCTCAGATTGGAGTGAGACAAGGAGAAAAGGTTATGTCGTGATCTTCGCAATAAAACATCTTTGATGTGACGTGTCGAGTCTTGGCCAATCAGCGTTAAGACGTCTACATCGTCTTCATTTCCATCCAACTTTTCATCCTTTCACTCCAAGTCGAAAGGATGAAACTCCAAGTTACCGCCAATACTGGATCTACATTTCAGCAATGACACTAGTTTCGAGGTAGCGTTAAGTCTTGTTTGCTAGGAATTATGTAATATGCTGTTTAACTAACTTAACGTTAGGTAACTATTCGGTAGAGTAACGTTAAACTGCCATATCAAGTTGTGTCTCGTAATATTTTTGTCACGTTACCCAATCAAATATTTCCCAACCTGTTTATAATGGAAAGCTAGTCAGCTTGATATCAAGTTAGCTAACGTTAGTGGATTGTGTATTGGCGTTAAAGTTTAGTTACGTTATGTAGCAACATCAGTACAGCAGGAACAAGAGACAAGGCCCAGAGACAGAGTCAGGGCGCATAGCCAGAGAGAGGAGGATGGAGCTTGAATGTCAGCCCGCAACATCTACTGCTGCAGAGAAAAAAGGAAGCAGGAGGTAGAGGCAGAAAGGCTTGCAAGAAAAAGGCGCATGGCTAAGCAGCGCAAACGAGTCCTTGAAGGACTTGTTCAGGCCAAAAAAAACGATTTTGGTTCACCAGCAACAACTTGTTCAACTCCATGAATGACTTTAAGCATATTGTATATGATGATTGATATGTGAAAATGTATATTTGATGTTTTATTCATGGTTGTTGTTTTACTGCCTTTCTTGTTTTTATTTATTTTCTATTCTTTTATCTGTGTTGTTATATGACTAAAACTTTTGAAAATGAGACCTCGGTCTCAATGGAGTTTGTCTAAATAAAGGTTAATAATAATAATATTGATTGAAAAAAAACCCCGCTAACTAGCCAGCTGTTCAACTAAAGCTGAAATACTGATTAATAACTGAATAATAAATTCACAGAGTACACCAGAATGCTACATTTTTAAGCTCACCCGAACCCAAAACCCCAACAGGGTTTTGGGTTCGGGTGCTTGTCACCTTTTTCACCTCTTATGAGTTTGCAGGTATGGTGAGAAGAGGTGCTGCAGGACAGCCAGGATGAGAAAAGCAGGGCGGATTATGAGCATTAACTCATGTAAACATGTTGTAACTGTAACTTGAGATAAAAATATGCACCCGGAAAATAGCATAGCCTGTTAAGACATTTGAATGAAGAAAATAGTTTTTAGCCTTCTTCTACCACTGCCAATACCAAATATGTATTCCAATGCATTACCCAAAATAAAATCCAAATAGCACATGAAACATGGAAAAGTAATCCCATATTATTCATAATGCATCAACATTAATTATTATGAGTTATTCTCAGACAGATTGAGCTGGTTGTTGTGTATAGAGGATGTGTATGTGGGTCTAGATTTTTTTTTTTTCTTTTATCGAGCAAAGGCATCAATTCATGCATGAAAAGTATCAAATAAACGCTTCTTCAAAAAGAATATTTCTGACCCTACGGAACAAAAAAAAACCCAAAACGCACTGCTTACTACGTACTTATTTTAACTATCCAATTATATGTCAGAATTAAAGTAACAAACTTGGTAATTACAACGTACGAACACTGAACAGACACTTTCCCAAAAGGTACAAACAGGCAATAAAAGTGTAAAGAATCTCTTCTCTTTTACTAGTGGAGGTATTTTGCTAGTTAGATGACGATAGGGAAAATGAGAATATGGCTTCTACAAAGCAATTGTGTCTACGCACACAGGGCACCTCTTAGTTACCTTGGCAATGATGACCTCTTTGCGCAGTATTTTCATGGCATAATGAACTCCAGTGGACCTCTCTTTGACCAGAATTACCTTCCCGAAGGTCCCCTTCCCAAGAAGCTTCAGGTACTCAAAGTCACTCATTGTCTGTAATGTGTAGAAGGTCATGGTGTGAGAATTCATTAGGGATAATGTTGGAAATAAATACTGTTGACATTGTGCATTCTAGATAATTTTTTTTTTAAAAATACAAGAAATGTTTAGGCAGAGATGAGCATTTCATACAAGTCACATGTCTCTTATACATTGACATTCAGTCAATATGTTGTCCATATGCACTGTAATAATGTCTTACTGCATTTTATTGTCTTACTGCATAATAATGTATTACTGCATAATGTTTTACTGTGTAATAAGGTACTACTGTATAATCCTGTATTACTGTTTAAAAATGTATAACTGTTTAATAATGTATTACTGTTTTATAATATATTACTGTATATTGATGTATTACTGTTTAATAATGTATTCTGTAAAATGCATTAATGTCTAATGATGTATTACTGTTTAATAATGTACCCAATAATGTATTACTGTATAATAATGTATTACTGTTTAATGATGTATTACTGTATGATGTATTACTTTATAATGATGTATTACTATTTAATAATGTAATACTGTATAATAATGTATTAATAATGTTACAAATGTATTCCTGTATAATAATGTAACGGTATTTCTGAATAAGAATGTATTACTGTTTTACGGTATAATAATGTATTACTGTTTGGTAATATATTACTGTATGATAATGTATTACTGTTTTATAATGTATTCCTGCATAATAATGTATTACTGTATAATGGATTTTTCTTATTTAATATAAACTGCTTTGGTCTTCAAATAATGAATATCAGAAACTAACCAAATGAAATGAGTCCACTGGGGATCAGTGGCTCCCAGGCTCAATCAGAGGAATGCTCTTAAAAGTTCATCCTAGTTGTTGTTGAAGCTAATTTAAGAAATGCTCTTATTTTGGTTAAAACACAAAAGATTTAAATGTGAAGGTGTCTGGTAGTGATGACAGTTAACAGCTGAATCTGCAGCTCCCCTCAGCTCATTATTCAACTGTCATCATAAAAACTGAGAAGGTGTTTTTAATAAGTATAATGTAAAACTGTTTGCAGGATAAAAGCTACTCTGGGTCTGGAGGTAGACTGCTCATAAAGGAATTATTCTGAAGAAATCATACAGTAGAAATCAATGTCAATAGAATATAGTGCTCCTCAAATACAACTACCTTGTTGATAGTTGTGTAATTGACCTTGTGATTCCAAATGTCCTTGCAAGGAAAATATAATTTATTAAAATATTGCCATAATGTTATTATATTCATACAGTCTTTTGGAGCTGATCAAACTTAAGCTTTTATGTCCTCAACAACTGATTGTCTCACCACTTTGGAGCGATTCTTGGACATGGACACCTCCATCTCCTCCAGGCTGCTGTCGCTGGGGGAGCCAAACATATCCATTGGTTCCTCCTCCTCCTGTTCCCTCATCTTTAGACTATTCGCCACCGACTGGATTGCCCGCATCCACTCCTCTCTGAGGGGCAAAATCCATAATATAAGTTTTTGAGTCTTTTACACACAGAAGCCCTGAATGCCGCTGTTACACTGGCTTTGTTTTTTCATACTAAACCCAACAACAGTGCCCCCGTGTGTGACTTCAGACAGCACGCCAGCACCACAGGAGCAAAAGAGGCGTGACCTTTAATACAACAGCGGTGACATCTAGCTTGATGTATAATGTAAACAACTGACAGAAAATAGTGACTTTTCCGTCCTTGTAAAATGCCGGTCCTCTACTTGTAGGGTAAGGAGATCCCAGGTCTTATTGTCTCCCCAATTAGCTTCCATTCTTGGTTTCTATAGCTGCTAACTGCTGCTAGTGTTTTTTGAAATCCACCGATGGTTGGGGCTCACAAATAACACATCATCAAAACGTCACACCTGTTTCTCTATGCCAGCTGACCCATCACACACAGACAAGGGCTCAGCTCTGTGACTACCTCAGCTGGCTCAGTGGTGGAACGACTGTCAGCCTCTGAACCTTTCATACAGAACAGCGAGGTGCAACACGTCCACATTAAACAGGCTGCGTGAAAGGGGCTACCATAGTTTGACACAAGGCTAGTAAAAACATTATTATTAGTATTACATTTTACCCTATTCTTACCTCTCCTCATTGCCATCCACATGAAAGGTGCGTTCAATGACAGTGGTCCACTGTAGGCAACGAATGACAAATGTGTTGGGCCGGGGTCTTTCAGTCTTCATTAACTGGCACTCTGTGATAAACACAATGAAGAATGATTGTTTTTATCGTTTTTAGGGATATGTATTGATAGATAGGTGTGTGTGTTTTACATATATGTGCATGTATGTCAAATGAAGCCCAATCTAAAGGTGTTTTTTTTAATGTAATGTTAAATAACTGTCAATATGTGTTTAATGGCAATAAAAACAAAAAAAAAAGATGGATGTTTACAGGAAGCTACCAAGGATATGGATGTCAAAACAGCAATTTCAGCTTGAAAAGTTGAAAGCACTGGTTACAAAGAAAATAATGATGTTTGGCATCTGGAGGACTGACCTGCTACTGAGAAGTTGTTGAGTGGTGGTGAAGTTTGGTCGTTTAGATCAGGCTTCTCCTTGTAGCCTATGAAAGAACCGTCACTCTTCAGGATGAAATACCTGGGCCTCCATGTTTTGATATATTCACCTGAATCAAGTACATCCAATCAATAGGCACATCAGTGGCATTTTTAGATGAGCCCTTTAGGTCCATCTGATTGAACCAAAGGGTTTTCATTTAGAACACTTGTAGTGTATTTTACTTGTAATTATCAGCATGACGAAACCTTACGGATCCTCATGCTCCTTACCTCGTTTGTGAAGCCAGCCCTCTCTGACAATACTAACTTCATTCATGGTGTTTCAGAGAGGGTCGGGAAGGGGAACACTGGATTTCTCTCTGGCTCGTTCAAGTCTTAGTTACAGTTATCAAATATGAACAGCACCTGCTGAATGAAACAAGCAGTACAAAGAAAATAGGTCCATATCAAATACTTTCAAAAAAGAAACAAGTAACGGTAACGTATACTGTAACCGCTGGTCTGATTATAATTAGTGACCGGCAAGAAGCACAAAACCTGTAACACATGCTCAGCTGAGTTTAACTTAATGTAATGAAGTACTTTTGACTTTCATAACTGCACAAGGCCCCTTTACTAAGTCAAGTCACGAGTGCCATGTATACCATATAGTGATGTTAACACAGTATCAGTAACAGTAGCAGTAGGGCTGCAAATAACTAAACGTGAATAATGTAATCAGTAACACTAGTATGGTTCTAATTATTATAATGTTTGGAAATGGATCAGTTGTGTCATTCTAAATGGTACCATTAAAGTGACATCTGTAGATGACAAGCTGCCATCCATTTCCAGAAAACAAGTGAATAAGAAGATGTGACACCAGGTTTCATTAATCAGGACAAAACACTTTAGAGATCACCACCTGTCTTAAAGGACTTACATTAAATCACCCAATCCTGAACGGACAATATTTAGCTAGTTATGGAGAATGTTAGCTATTGGTGACAACTAGTGTAAAGTCTAACATTTAGATGATTGAGTACTAACCGGACACAACTCATTTACATAAGTGTAATGGTGGTCACGCGTATCTGCATACTTTAGCGGCAAATGTGAAAAATAATTCACTTGTGGATAGCTATTACTGATATCAAGGGTCATTTGGCACATCAGCTGTAGGCAGAATTGAGTCGGAACACGTCGTAAAGCACATCTGCAAAAAATTGTGAAGTTACCACATTTCAATATCATTGTCTAGAAGCGTGTAACATTACTTTTCGAGTTTCTTGTGTGATCTGGCCATAGAACAGAGCAGGCAAGCTTACCGGAGAGAGAAGTGCGACATGGAGAACTAATGTCCGATATCTTATTAAGGCCAACCTAACTCCAAAATGTAACGTTAACTTTATAGCTCAAGTAAGTTCGAGCCGTTTACATTACGTTGCCAGCAAATCTGGTTCAATGTTTGGTTTCACCAACCAATTCAGTTTTTTACCTATTATCTATTAGATACAACTCTGCCGGTTAACGTTAACATTAGTTATGTGGTTTACGAGCTGTTAGCACTGACGCTGACAGCCGTTAGCTGAATGCTAACAGTGATACATTAACTTGCAACAACCCATTCACGGGAGATTAAGTTGGGAAATGTAAATCTAACTAAGAAGCAAACAAACATCGGGCAATGAATCTATATTAACTGTGCACCCGAAATTGACACACAGTACAAAAATCACGAATTTTAAGTAATTTTACGTTTAATCTCATCAAAGTTAGTAGTTACTTTGCTAATTCATTTAAAGCTTAGTATCACATATTTAGCTAAAATTTTACAGTGAAAAAGACACACGTATGCTTCCATCCAGTGGCATTACAGGTAGTTAACGATACCGTAGTGTTATTAACGAATGCTGCGCCCATCATAAATTAGAAATGTTTGTTTATTATTAGTAAACACTGTTTTACATTAGCGATCATATGCCTTCTTGTAGGTTACTGATGTAGCCTTGCTAATAGCGAGGTACGTCAAGTTTGTCAAATAATAATAAGTTACAGGCTCCTCAATTTATCACGAATTCCGATACATTCTACATTTTATGATTTCACAGCAGGATTTAACGCACATTTCACTGACTTTATCCCACGTTGCTCTTGTTTCAATGCAGTTTTGACAGGCTAGATCCAGAGCAGGCCCTCCACCCAGGAAAACACCGTGGACTTTCTTCTTCTTGGTAGCATATATGGTAGCTCGCAGATCTTTGGACACACATCGCCACCTGCAGGCAAGACGGCGCAGATGAATCTCAAGTTAGTGTGGTTGCTGTGCAGCAGCAGCATCTCAGGGAAACATGATCATAACGTCAGTGTTTAGGTTACCTTGTACATAATAATAGACAGTCGGCTTCCACAATGCCAAAAAAATATAGCTACATTTAATCATTTATTAGTAGGAATAGATAATCGGAAGAAACATTTCAGAAAATAATGTGAATATAGAAATATATACATGAATGCCTATTTAGAGAAATAGATTTAGGGGTAGCTTAAACACCCATTTTATGATAATGTTATCCTGAGATGTTCCACACACCTCATAATAGTATTGCCATTATGGAAGAGAGGATTTTTGTATTATGATTTATCAATCAATGTTTGTATATAAACTGTAGTTGCTTTCCATTATAGATTGTGGTATCTTTGATGTTGGGAAGCACCTTCTAATACACTTAATGCACAAAAACTGTGAGGCTTATTTCCTGACAGCTCAGGGTCCCTAAATGGCCTTACCTGAGGATGTGCTGACTAAATCTCACTGGAATGTTCCTTATTCCTCTTCTTTCCCTGAGCACAACCGAAACTCAATATTTGCAAATTACAGGACAGCGTGTTGGAGTTCTCTCTTCTCTTGGGTATTTTCAGAGTAGACACTAAAAACTTTTAAAAATCTGTTTTGACACTTTTCCTTTGCAAACATATACCAAGATATTTTACTTAATTTTACTTAAGCAAGTGTAACGACAAGGGGTCTTTGAAGCTATTGGCCAATAAATAAATGCACATAATGTGCTTTGTGAAAGGGAAATAAATCAGGACCAGCCCCAAGGCAATTTGAGACATATGGGATACACTGTCAGAAAGCCATTTCACAAATGCCGCACTTAAGAACAATTTAAAAGCAGTTGTACTTTACTTGAGTATTTCTAATTCATATTACTTATACCTGTACTTCCCTATCTTTCAAAAGGGAAGGTTGAACTTTTTACTCCAATACAGCTGACAACCATGTCACTCATAACCAAATTCATACAATTTTACAATTTTCACACACAAAACATATGTTAAACAAATACAACATAATGCATTGTGATAAATCAGACTACTACCTCAACAAGCTACAACACTAAAATGCTTATCACACCTTAATGCATTGTAATGTTTTATCACATTTTTGGAGTTTGACAGTAGGCGCCAAGCTTTACTCCGGTACTTATTCCAAAGTGCTGAGTGACAAAAGGAGGCTGCTTTTCCCATGCCTGGCCTCTCTGATACTGGAATCTGACTGCTTTCCATCATGCTGCAGAATATATGAATATTTACCAGGGCAACAACTGACAACTGACTTGCACTATTTTGCAAGACTTTTACTTGTAATTGAGCACATTTACAAAGCACAAGAGTTCTACAGGGGGTAAGCTGAAGTTGTTGTTCTTCCTGTTGCATATAATTTACTAGGTAACAATAAATGGTAGTACTGAAATGCCAGAGATATGTTTGAGTTGATTTAGAAACAGTGGCTCCGTCACATTTGTCCACCAAAGAACACTGGAAGTTTATTTTTCAAATGCAATATGTCCTGTTTAGTACATATTGTAACCACAATTCTTTAACAACAAGAGGAATTCTTACAAAAAAAGTTTGTGAATGTTACATGTTCATATAAAAAAAATGATTATTGACCGATATCTCTTTATCAGATTTGTGTTACCCTTAAATATCAAAATTAGCTTCGAAAATCCAATATTGGTCAGGAATATAAAAAATAGCCCAATTTACATCAGGTAAAATAAATTGTCCAGACATTGCATGATAACACATTCACATCTATTCATTATTTTCTTGATCGAATCTTCAGTCTTCACCTTTTGGCCCAGCATTTTGCAGCTCCTGGATCAGTGCTGGGAGAGAAAAACAGTAATATAACTAAGAGTAAAACACAAAAGCTTTCTTTCAATATTAATAGTTTGTATAAGCTTAATAAATCAACCTAATGGCAAGGGACAGCATAGAAGGTAGAGCTCACCTGTGATAATCTCCTCCTTAACTTTTTGAAGTTCTTTTTTCACTTCTTCAAGAATTTCCTTCAAACACATATACAATACCATAAGACCTTGATATTAGAAAGTTCTTACTTGCCAAATCCTTCATCATAATTAAAGTCAATCAGTTTTTTAGTAAACAGCTCTATGCGATAACATTGCACATTAGTGGCATCCTGTTGTGCATTTGATGACATTACTCCCTGGTGCTTGCAAATCCCGGTGGACTGTGAAACACATTGATAATATTACAACATTGTTTCTAGCATCTTTGTTCATTAAAAACAAAAGCCACATCATTCCCTGTGTCAGAAAAAATGATGTTGTTCTTGTTGACTTAAAAGTTGATAATGAACAAGAGGAGGAAAAAGGCATAACACAGAGCTTTGCTATAAGTCTAGCTGCAGGATGGTGTTTTATGTGTAAAAAAGAAACCAACCTGTTTGATTCTTTCCATATTACTATCATTTCCTGCACCATCAGAGTTTGTTTTCACCACCTTCATCCTAAGACAGAAAGAAAAAAAAATCAGTTTTTTTGAGATCATGAAAGAGCTAGGCAGGAGAAGCAGCATACCTTATTTCAGACAGAAATAACAAAAGCCCTTTATAGGTATAAACAAATAAAAGAGTAAGAGAAAGAGGGAGACAGAACAGCAGCAGTCAGACAGTTAAAACAGTGCATGAAATCAATATTTAGCATAGATCTCCCATCGTCTCAACAGCTGCTTATAGTTCAGCGAGAGCAAGTCTTTATAGAGAAATTTGAACAAGTCTCTGAAAATCTAAAAGTCCTGTTTTGCTTGTCAATATACTATACTCTATGCTGGTGTAAATCCTGTAAATTTCCCCGCTGGGACTAATAAAGGATTATCTTATCTTATCTTATCTTATCTTATCTTATCTTATCTTATCTTATCTTATCTTATCTTATACTGGAGTTTGTTGAAATAGTGGAGCAATAATGACTAATGAGTTTCATTACTCAGGTTGACCAATGCTAATAGTCTTTCTGCTCTGACATTCTGACTTCATGAGCAAAACTTCCCAAAGTTTAGTGAAGCAGTGATACGGAAGACTGTCACCAAAGAAGCATAGTAACAAGTCTCAGTTTCAGTCTCTTGCTACTATTACAGCCTCAGACATAAACTCCCAAATGTTGAATGCTTTATCTGTCGTAGTGAGTCCTTTTTAGCAACACAGCACTAACGATGACAGCAGTGATACAGTATGAGCTCATTTCACTGGCTCATACTGTAGTCAGCATACAAAGCCGAGAGCACTGAGAAGGAGACTCTCAGGACAGGAGAGAACTTTGGCAGGTGTGGACAGAGGGGGGACTGATACCTGGACACTGGGGTAGTGGTGGAGTTAGAGGAGGTAGAGGTGGAGGAGCTGGGGCTGGAGTCTTTCTGATTGTTGTCTAAGGATTTGGGCCTGTTTGCAAAAACATGCAGATTATTTTAGGCAACTGCTAAAATGTTTGGGTTTTTTGGCTGTGGAATGTGATGTTATTTAATGATCAATCATTTGGATAGTGACATCTTTTTTATTGATAAGGCTCTTACCTTGGATTAATGCCACATTTTTCTTTGGCCTTTCCATCAATTTCTGATGAAATATGATTGTATTATTACAGTACATGGCCATAAGATCAAATGAAATGTGAGAGATGAGTTAATATATGAAGCATATTTTATTCTAAGGTTGATCCAATGGTTTGGTTGCCGACAAAGAATATAAGAATAAATTATTTCTTGTTAGTTTGAAAACTGTTTTTTTTATATGATTTGGTGTGGCAATGAGAAGTCATACATTGAAAAGCCATTTATGTGGCTGTACAGTCCTGTCGGGTAGAAATGAACACGACTCACCTCCTGCTCCTGAGAATTTTGATATTGAGGAGTCACAATCCTCCTGTATTCATATACAGACATTAACCAAAGTTATCATAGACTCTTATCTTAAATCATGCTGCTCCTTCCACAAACATTACAGAATAATGCGAAGAAGTCAATTATACATGAAATAACCGACATGAGACTTACATTGTGAGGGTCTACCGTTTTTGAAGCAGGATTATCAGCAGCTTTCCTCCTATTTAAAATAGTTGTATAATTGACATTCAGAAGTCCCTAGCTTCAGATCATCACATACATATCTGTCCTACATGTCTCGTTAGTGACAACTTACCTTCTAGCAAAGATGGCGCTCATCTCTCCCATTAGACCACCTCCTCCACCTCCACCAGATGAGGGTGCTGGTTTGGGGGATGATGCTGCTTCTCCTCCCTCCTCCTAGAAACACAAAAAACCCTCCAGTCACCTTGTTCACAGGAATTTGGCCTCAGTTTGTCATTAACTAGAACATGGAAACCAAAATCATCCATCATTTGTGCTACATCTTTTGTATAGTCTATACAGCAGAGCAAGTATGCACCATGGCAATGCAGTGTTGGAGTACGCAAAGGTGATAATGCAGGTACCCTACCTTGACTGTTTTACGCAGTTTGGCTCCTGACAGAGCTGCACATAGATCATTTCCCCCTCCACTTCCTCCAGTAGGTGGCGGGGGTGGTGCAGGTGGGACCATGCCCCCAGGAGGAGGTGGTGGAGGGGCAGGTGGGCAGGGTCCTGAGGAAGGTGGTGGGTGTGGAGGTGGTGGGGGGCCGGTGGGGCGGGTGGAGCGGGCGGTGGGGCAGGAGGAGCAGGAGGAGCAGTAGAGGTCTGCATCTCCCTCTCCAGGCGTTCTTTCTCCTGCTGGTCCTGCCTCTGGCGCTCTAGTCTGGACAGACATCGTCAGATGGTTCTGATGCTGGTGTTAAAAGCTGTTTCATATTTATGTTTGGCTTTCTCCACAGCTGAGTTAAATCTGTAACAGTGTCATTCAGCTCTGGAAGGTTTAGCTGATTAATTGATTAATCATTTCAATCATTTATGAACACACAGGATTCAGCTTCTCAAATGTGAGCTTTATGAGGTAATCATTGTTAACTGAATATATTTGCATTTTTCAATCAAGTTTTGACTGTTGATTGAATAAACAAAACAATCTGACATCCACTTGGGTGTTGAGACATCATGACATTTTTCATACTTTTCTGAAGATGCTCTAAACAGTTAATTGAAAATAAAATCAAGACCGTATTTCTAATGAAAATGAAGATTAGTTGCAGCCTCGGTATCATTTATAATAAATGGTACCTTCTCTGGTGTTCAAGCTCCTGTTCAGAGGGCCCCGTCTGAACCGTGCCTGAGCAGAAACATTATTTTGTGTGTTGAGTAAAGGCCATTTAAACTTAAATAAAGCAGCAGATGAAAGCAAGCTTGTAATCCACAAAAACCCACCTAAATGTGAGCCTCAATGTCATTTTGATAGCGTACATTCATGAGATACATTGCAGTAGGTGTTATCAAGCTGATGACATTTCTATATGCACGTACTTTTGATTACATTTGATTAGTCATTAGGCATATTTGATTTTAGCTGACAGTGATTTTTCACTGACTGGAAATAAAAGAACACTTTTTTAATCAAACACAGCACGCAACATATGGCTTGATAATGGATGTATTTCCAAATGATGTGTCAGTACCAACTAGACCAGCCAAATTAAATCACACTGGGACTATCACAAAAAATAAACAATTGCAAAATCCCCTTATTTGTTATTTTAATCAGCACTGACTGAGCTGGATCTAAAGTGCCATCTTCCATTGCTTTGTTTACCTTTGCCCGCCGGTGCATTGAGAGCCTCTAATGCATGCAACATGGAGTTGGCAAAAAGAGCAGCATCCTCTTTACTGCCAAAGTTCAGCCCCCACACCTGTTTGGGATCCCGCCATTGGTGGAAAGTTGGTGTGGCTTGATTATATTTTATCCCTTTGATAATGGGACAGTTGATCACCACCTGGCAGGAAACACATAATAGTGACAGTATAGAGGGTTTGAGACTTTGGGGGTCATACTTTATAATGTCATGTACACTGAAATGCAATTCAGATGGAGGTCAGATGTGAGTTGATTCAAATGTATAATAATTTGTTAAGCTTTTTATATTGTTCATGCTTGAATTGCATTAGACTATAAGGTGTAAGTGCTGTAATGTGACTAAAATCCACTAGGTGGTGATGATACTGTACTGTTCATAAAGAGCACAGGAAATAATTTCCAATCAGAACAACAGATCCCCAAAGGATGCTGTCTCCACTGCTCTCAACTTAGCCCTCACTTATCTTAGTCT
>NW_026551917.1:15000-17500 GCF_027596085.1 Anoplopoma fimbria | reverse complement strand
AAACCTCCTGGTTTCATTATGAGTTCAGATCATCTCTGAAATATGACTTTCATATCACTCAGTGAACGATGCCGAATATTAAAATATCTGAGCGCTGAAAGCCTCCGATGGTTCAGAATGGAAGCAGATTTCTGTCTCCACAAACAAACAGAAACAAAACCCCTCACAGAGGAGGAGGAGGAGGAGGAGGAGGAGGAGGAGGAGGAGGCTTAAAGACAAATGACTTGAGTTTAGTGAGCTGGAACTCCCTCCTGCGTCTCCTTCTTCCAATTCTCTCCCTCCCAGCATGCACGGCGGCGCTGGGCCTGCTGACAGTGATGAAACACAGCATTACCCCCCCCCCCCTCCTCCCCTCAGTGTTTCCTCTTTCCTCTCCTCCTCCCTTCCAGCTGTGATTTACCTCCTGCCTTCTTCTCTGCATAAGAAGCTCGGCTGTGAACACGATAACAGAAACTCTGATGACTGATAGACGCGTTATGATTCATCACAAATGTTTCTGCAGAACCCACTCGTTTCTGTTTCCTCCTCTTATATATATATATATATATATATATATATATATATATATATATATACATATATATATACATTATATATTTAACCACTAAAGTCTCACCAAATCTGTCCTTCTCTGTCCCAGCACCAGGTCATCTCTGGGGTTGAACATAACACGTTATATGGTGTTGTATAAAGTTGTATATTAGATAGATTTTCCTCAACACAAACAGAGAACAAAGTATTAATATACTCGTCTGAATTATGACTGAAAATCAAGAAATGTGCTTCACCTGATGTTTATTACAACCAACGCGTTGTAACACAGTGAAACATGTTGGGTCAGTACTTTCACACATAAAGTACTGACTCGTGTGAGTAAAGTATCAGGACCAGGACAGGAAAGGATTCCTGTTAGACTTCATATGAAATATAACGGCTAAATATAACCGACAGATCCAATAAGAAGTAAATGTTTATTCATTTGGTGAAAACTTTATTGTTCGTTGTTGTTGAAGTGAAACAGAGGAAGACAAACGACTTCCTGGTGGAAGAAGGTTGTTCTAATAATTCACTGGGAGAAAATATTACATTCCAAATTTTTTTTTATTATAAATTAGATTCAATGCAGCAGCTCTTTGTTAGGAAACGATCAGGAAACTGTGAATGTGAAGCTTTTCTTCCTGTTAAAGGGTGAACTTGTGTCCTTCAGCCCAACTACTTCTCTGCACTACGTTTATTTCATCCTCCTCTTTATCACTCCATCCATCAACCAATCTACACTTTACTGCAGCTTCAACAACCTCAGTCCTCTGGTCTGCTGCTTCCTCAACACACAAGACAGGACTTCAGTTCCTTCAACCTGCTCTACTTCCTCTAGTAAGAAGCAGAGGAAACAAAGAAGAAGCATAGAGGAAGCACAGAGGAAACACAGAGGAAACACAGAGGAAACACAGAGGAAGCACAGAGGAAACACAGAGGAAACACAGAGGAAACACAGAGGAAACACAGAGGAAACATAGAGGAAACACAGAGGAAACACAGAGGAAACACAGAGGAAGCACAGAGGAAGCACAGAGGAAACACAGAGGAAACACAGAGGAAACACAGAGGAAACACAGAGGAAACACAGAGGAAGCACAGAGGAAACACAGAGGAAACACAGAGGAAACACAGAGGAAACATAGAGGAAACACAGAGGAAGCATAGAGGAAACACAGAGGAAACACAGAGGAAACACAGAGGAAACACAGAGGAAGCATAGAGGAAACATAGAGGAAACACAGAGGAAACACAGAGGAAACACAGAGGAAGCATAGAGGAAACATAGAGGAAACACAGAGGAAACATAGAGGAAACATAGAGGAAACACAGAGGAAGCATAGAGGAAACACAGAGGAAACACAGAGGAAGCATAGAGGAAACACAGAGGAAACACAGAGGAAACACAGAGGAAACACAGAGGAAACACAGAGGAAGCATAGAGGAAACAAAGAGGAAGCATAGAGGAAACACAGAGGAAGCATAGAGGAAACACAGAGGAAACATAGAGGAAACACAGAGGAAGCATAGAGGAAACACAGAGGAAACACAGAGGAAGCATAGAGGAAACACAGAGGAAACACAGAGGAAGCATAGAGGAAACACAGAGGAAGCACAGAGGAAACAGAGGAAACATAGAGGAAACACAGAGGAAACACAGAGGAAGCACAGAGGAAACATAGAGGAAACACAGAGGAAACACAGAGGAAGCAAAGAGGAAACACAGAGGAAACACAGAGGAAGCATAGAGGAAACACAGAGGAAACACAGAGGAAACACAGAGGATGCATAGAGGAAACACAGAGGACACAGAGGAAGAATAGAGGAAGCATAGAGGAAACACAGAGGAAACACAGAGGAAAAGGAAACACAGAGGAAACACAGAGGAAACATAGAGGAAACATATAAAGGAAACATAAAGGAAACATAAAGGAAACATAAAGGAAACATAAAGAAAGCACAG
>NW_026551917.1:0-12500 GCF_027596085.1 Anoplopoma fimbria | reverse complement strand
TGTTTGTGGAAACAAAGCAGATCTCTGAATCTGAACTGAGATCTGTTTTAACATCAAAGGTTTATGAAGGTAAAAGATTAAACTTAATATTATTATTATTATTATTCACCACATTTATGATCAAATGAAGCAGAAGAAAACGAGATTTCCATCAGGACGAAAAAATGATATATATATGTATATATATGTATAGATACATATATATATGAGCAGCCTACATATATATGAGAAAACTAAAGAATCACTAGGCATATGATATGGGCCTATATGAGGAGGAGGAGGATGATATACATATACATATACATATATATGGAGGTATGATGGGGGAGGATCAGAGAGACCCAACATCCCGCCCAGTCCAGCAGTCCAGGTCCAGTAAAAGAACCTATATTCTGGTATATATATATGTATATGTATATGTCCTCCTTGTATACATATACATATATATATGTATACATACAAGTAAGCCCAGGTACATATACATATATTTGTATACATGTACTATATATGTATACATACATATATCATATATATGTATATGTATACATACATATACATCATATAGAGTTTTCATATATGTATATGGTATGTATACATATATATGTATACACATGACTTTGTTCTTAAAGTCATAAATGACAAACATTCAGCATTGACCCTCCAGGGCCTCCGTAGTTTAACATGCATCTTCATCATTGAACTCGCCTTAATGAGTGAGCTGTTACAGCCTGTGAGGTCACATCAAAGGAGCTGCTTCTTCTTCTGTGGTGCTTTAATAACTTCAGCACCACTAAATGATTATTTTTCATTATTTATGCTGATTAAGCCGCGGTGCATTCAATGTCTGTCGGACGTGTGGGACATGTTTATGAACTTTAATGAAGAAGATGATGAAGATGATATTTAGAGCGTACTGTCCCTTTAAGAGCTGAACGCCGTTCTGCCTTCTGTCTGTTTACAGGTCGATCATCTGTAACCTGATCCTGTGTGTGTGTGTGTGTGTGTGTGTGTGTGTGTGTGTGTGTGTGTATGACTTACTGACGGTGTGCAGCTGAACACACTCAGCTTCAGTTTATTGAACTCAACAGGTGAGTCTCAGTTAATCCCTCACCTATGAAGAGAACTGATCAATCACACTGATCAATCACACTGATCAATCACACACATTACACTTGTGTGTCATGAAGGTTAGATGTTGATCTTCCTCTTCTTGTTTCTGTTCGGTTGATGATTTTATTGATCGTATAAAATCCTCCAGACCGACAACAAAACGTAATCCAGTGAGACTGAGAAACCACAGAAGAAGAAATGATCAAACAGGAAGTGCAGTCTGTTTGTTTGAGATAAACTCTGATATTCATGTGAAGAGAAGATGTTGTTGTTGTTGTTGTTGTCTGTATGTCTGTTGTTCTCTTATAGTTTACGTCTGTAGATGTTCTCTTATAGTTTAGACGCCTGTAGATGTTCTCTTATAGTTTAGACGTCTGTAGATGTTCTCCTGGTTTAGACGTCTGTAGATGTTCTCCTCTGGTTTAGACGTCTGTAGATGTTCTCTTATAGTTTAGACGTCTGTAGATGTTCTCTTATAGTTTAGACGCCTGTAGATGTTCTCTTATAGTTTAGACGTCTGTAGATGTTCTCCTCTGGTTTAGACGTCTGTAGATGTTCTCTTATAGTTTAGACGTCTGTAGATGTTCTCCTCTGGTTTAGACGTCTGTAGATGTTCTCTTATAGTTTAGACGTCTGTAGATGTTCTCCTCTGGTTTAGATGTCTGTAGATGTTCTCTTATAGTTTAGACGTCTGTAGATGTTCTCTTATAGTTTAGACGCCTGTAGATGTTCTCCTCTGGTTTAGATGTCTGTAGATGTTCTCTTATAGTTTAGATGTCTGTAGATGTTCTCTTATAGTTTAGACGTCTGTAGATGTTCTCTTATAGTTTAGACGTCTGTAGATGTTCTCCTCTGGTTTAGACGTCTGTAGTTTAGACGTCTGTAGATGTTCTCTTATAGTTTAGACGCCTGTAGATGTTCTCCTTATGGTTTAGACGTCTGTAGATGTTCTCTTATAGTTTAGACGTCTGTAGATGTTCTCTTATAGTTTAGACGTCTGTAGATGTTCTCCTCTGGTTTAGACGTCTGTAGATGTTCTCCTCTGGTTTAGACGTCTGTAGATGTTCTCTTATAGTTTAGATGTCTGTAGATGTTCTCTTATAGTTTAGACGTCTGTAGATGTTCTCTCTATAGTTTAGACGTCTGTAGATGTTCTCCTCTGGTTTAGACGTCTGTAGATGTTCTCTTATAGTTTAGACGTCTGTAGATGTTCTCCTCTGGTTTAGACGTCTGTAGATGTTCTCCTCTGGTTTAGACGTCTGTAGATGTTCTCTTATAGTTTAGATGTCTGTAGATGTTCTCTTATAGTTTAGACGTCTGTAGATGTTCTCTTATAGTTTAGACTTCAGGGTTTTAGGATTTGTTGGAGCTGTTGGGTCAGAGCAGAGTGTTTAAATATTAACGTTCTGGCAGAAACATAGGAAGTTTACGGACTAACTGATGTCAGAGGACTGAACAGGATGTGGATGTTAATACGTGATGAAGGAGCTCCTGATGGATCCTAAAGAGGCTTCTTTGAATATTCCTCTGGTTTAAGGCGTCTCTGTAGATATGAAGATGTTTCTACCTCTGCTTATTAAAGCTCTAACTCACAACGATGAGGACGTTCAGAACTATAACCGTCTGAACAGAATTCATTAATAACACAGGGAACAAGTTCTTTCTTCTCCACACACACACACACACACACACACACACACACACACACACACACACACACACACACTGCTAAGGCTTCTGGGTAATCAGCGTCCTGAGAGTGACCACCACTAGTGTGTTTTATGTTCTGTAGACCAGCAGAGACTCAGACCTGGATGTGTCCTCAGCTGGTCTCTGGTGGATCTGGACTGGGTGATGGATCTGCAGGTGATTGATGAGGTAAATAAAGGTCTCCAGCAGAAAGCAGGTTCTCCTAACGAGATCAAACCTGATTCTGCATCCCGTCTTTATTAAACAGAAGAAGAAGAACGGAGTCGTGTTGCTGTTTTTAAAGGTGTTGAACTAAACCGGTTATTGTTTCATTTTTCTTCTTCTGTGGTTTCTATTAAAAAGCCTTTTGTTTCCGTATTAATCTTCATCAGCGTCTCGTCCTCTGAACTCACAGCTTCTCAGGAACAAATGTCTGAGGGGCTCTAACCCGCTGAATTACCCAGAGTCCACCTGGTTATTGGTGGGCGGAGGGGGAGGGGGGGGGGGGTGATCACCACACTGTTATATTAACATTAAAGCAGAGAGGAGGCTAACAGCTAACAGCTAACAGATATTCATGTGATATTTCTGTGTTCCAGCAGATGTTTAATGAAACACATCTGTTCTGACAGAGAGGATGATGGGAAACTGAGGCTTTAAGTGAGCTGCATCAGAAGGAGGAGGAGACAGGGAAGTTAAGCCTCCTGACTTTAAGAGCACGTGAACATATTCTTTTCTTTCTCTGAATGAATGTCATGTAAATAAACAGGAAGTCATCACGTCATGTAAATAAACAGGAAGTCATCATGTCATATAAATAAACAGGAAGTCATCACGTCATGTAAATAAACAGGAAGTCATCATGTCATATAAATAAACAGGAAGTCAAATGTAAATAAACAGGAAGTCATCACGTCATGTAAATAAACAGGAAGTCATCATGTCATATAAATAAACAGGAAGTCATCACGTCATGTAAATAAACAGGAAGTCATCACGTCATGTAAATAAACAGGAAGTCATCATGTCATGTAAATAAACAGGAAGTCATCATGTCATATAAATAAACAGGAAGTCATCACGTCATGTCATCACGTCATGTAAATAAACAGGAAGTCATCACGTCATGTAAATAAACAGGAAGTCATCATGTCATAAATAAACAGGAAGTCATCATGTCATATAAATAAACAGGAAGTCATCGGCCGTTTCTCAATCAGTGAACTTCTCTGTACTTGTGTCCTCCTGAACTTGTGAAACGTCATCTAGCGGCCCAGGTTCTGTTCAATACACAAGTTCGCATTCAGCCAAGTACGGTCCAGATACCCGGATGTGTCCTCGCTCCGCCCGTTATATCGGGGACGCATCAGAGGAGACTTGTGTGGACTTTGGACAGCCAAGTATCCCAGAATGCATTTCACCAGCAAACAAGAGACGACAATGTCAGTTATCATTGTCTAAATACTGCTGTTGTTGTGTAACGGAATTTAGTTTTAAGATGTTTTTAAGCGAGAATGTAGTTGTTAAGACTTAAAATATGCGGTCGATTTATCCAGATAGAGCCTGTTTGAAAACAGCGCCGACGTTTGTCGGAGATATGAGAGGACCAGAGAGGAGATATATATATATATATATATATATATAGATATGAGAGGACCAGAGAGAGACCGGGCGGTCGGTCTATATATATATATATATATATATATATATATATATATATATATATATATATATATATATCTATAGATATATATATATAGATATATATATATATATATGAGATATATGGTCCAGAGAGGAGACCGGGCGGTGGTGCTCATGCAGCCCGCTGACAGCAGTCTGATCTCGGCTAGGCCTCTCCAGATGTGCCGCTGGCTCCGGTGTCTCTGTGGTTAAACATGAGACACAAAACATAACACAAAATATATACATATTAATATTTTAATATTTTCTAAATGAAAATGAAAAAAGGCAAGGTTGTGTTTTATATCATATTTCGTTTTATTGTCAATATATATGACTGAAGATAACCGGAGTAGGCGGGACCGACGAGCTGAGTTGGTGACGTCATCAAGTTCGCTGCTGTTCCAATTGCAAAATGACGTGACGTACTGCGTCCTCCCATCCTCGGGAGTTTGTACTCCCGAGTCGAACTATCCAAGTATGAACTAGCAAGTTTGCAAGTCCATACTTGACCATACTTGGTATTGAGAAACGGCCATCACGTCATGTAAATAAACAGGAAGTCATCATGTCATAAATAAACAGGAAGTCATGGTTCCTCATACATCTTTCATGCAGACGATGTGTTCAGGGACCCTGTGGGTCAGCTCTGCTGAACTAAAACTAACGACTTTCTATCAGGTCTCTGACATCCAAACACTAAATGTGATTTATTAGAACAAATATATGTTAAGATGCATCTGTTTAAAGCAACAAAACTTAATAGAATAAAATATAAAATATATATGTATATGTATATGTATATATATATATATACATATATATAAAGTATCTCCAGCAGACTTTCTAACCAGAGAGATGAAATCATCATTTATTTTATTAAATAAGATACATTCATTTTGACAAATTCAATTTTGTAATCTCAGACTTCAAAGAGTTTAATGAGCTCTAAACATCTGTTGAAACATCATTGTAATACTGTATATATATTATTATATAACGTTGTATCAGCTTCATTTTAATAATAATATTAATGTGTATTCTTTATCATTTCCATGCTAATAATCCACATTGAATTGAGTTGACTGTAGAAGTTAGGGATGTTTTGAACTTTCATAAAGTCTGGTTGGTGTTTTTGTCTTTCAGTCCGAATATGAAGCGATGAGATAATAAATAATAAATCTGATGGAGTGAATCCTCTCCTGAGCTCAGGATTCTGCCGACTGAGGGCTTTCTGTGTTTGAAGCTCTTCAAGGCCAAACAGCAGTCTCCTCTCTGCTGCCCCAGGGGCTGATGGGGGTTCCTCTCCTCAGACATCGATTCTTGTTGTCCAGGTTTCTTACTCGTCAGCAGCAGAGAGTCGAGGACGTCGGGGAGCTGCTGCCTGAAGACGTGTCCCGCGGCCTTCTGGGAAAAAAAAAACTAAAACCCGTCCCTGTTTGTGTGACATCAGAACGAACTGATCTGAGAGCAGCTGCAGAACAAACACAGTCAGCAGAACAAAGGCTCAGTCTGGACCCACGACGTGCTCCTGTCTACAAAGCAAGAAATACTGCAGCAATCAATATTTATGATCCCAATCATAAAACTTTATTGGTATGGGGGATGCACAGAGCAGACAGACGGGACGTAGAGGGAATAAAACTAATTAATAATATTATATTTATTATGTATTACAGGTAAAAACAGGATTATTTTTTCATCTTCACAGATTTACAGAAACAGATGATTGGCTCCCAGGAGAGAAGAAACTACAAAGAACTTAAAGGAACACATTTAAACCAGTCGGTGAAACAATCATTAACGAGACGTCAGAAATGATTAAATGAGTAAACGACCTTCAGTTCCTCATGAAATATCATCCCAGCAAATGATTCATATTGAGTTTTTAATCCTCTCTTCTTCCCTTCCTTCAGTCAGGATAGCTATTTCCCTCGGTTACTAGTCTTTAAGCTAAGCTAAGCTAACTGTTCTCCCTATTTCCAGTCTTAGTGCTAAGCTAAGTTTACTGTTTTCCCCCTGTTCCCAGTCTTAAAGCTAGGCTAGGCTTAGCTAGCTTTCTCACCCCCATTTCCTTTATTTATGATAAGCTAGTTCTTTCCCCTTGTTTTCAGTCATTATGCTAAGCTAAGATAGCTGTTTCCCTGTGTTTCTAGTCTTTATACGAGGCTAACTTAACAGTTTCCCTGTTTCCAGTGTTTATGCTTTGCTAAGCTAACTGTTTCCCACTGCTGTCAGTCTTAATGCTAAGCTAAGCTAACTGTCTCCCCTTACTACCATCTGACATCACCAACAGACCAGAACAGCTGATCAAACGACTCTCAGTCAGTCGATATGAAGAAGAAGAAGAAGAAGAAGAAGAAGAAGAAGAAGAAGAAGAAGAAGAAGAAGAAGAAGAAGGTTGTTCCTGAAGGCCATCGGTGTGGACTGATGATGGATGTTAGTTAGAGTCTGATGGTGGCACCTTGATGGTAGCCTGTCATCAGTGTGTGAATGGGTGAATGATATGTAACATACTACTGACTGTAAGTCGCTCTGGAGAAAAGCCTCTGCTACATGACTGTAGTGTAATGTAATGTAAAGAAGGATCCATATTGATGAGGACATTTACATTGATGTGGGAGAGGAGGTGTGATGCATTCTGGGTAAAGAGATGCTGCAGCTCTCAGAGACTGTTAATGAGATAATGTCTGTTCTTCTTCTTCTCTGTGTTTAATAGTTGTTGTTCTCTGGACGTAGAACGTGTCTCTACTAACAGACGTTCTTTAGTTGAGTAGAGGAAGAACGCTTTGTCTCTTTATGTTAAAGATCCAAACAAAAGTCTTCTGAGGAATCGCTGACTTTGAGAACCAGAACGCAGACCCAGATGAACCCAGACCCAGATGAACCCAGAACCAGATGAACCCAGACCCAGAACCAGATGAACCCAGAACCAGATGAACCCAGACCTGGTCTGAGTGAAGCTTCCTGTTTGTTGTGTGTGTTGATCTCAGTTCTTCTCTCTGACTGAATGTTCCTCGAAAGGACGACTGGTGGGACCAGTGGACCAGAGGACCGGTGGACCAGTGGACCGGTGGACCAGAGGACCGGTGGACCGGTGGACCAAAGGACCGGTGGACCAGTGGACCAGAGGACTGGTGGACCAGTGGACCAGAGGACCAGAGGACCAGGACCAGGAGGGGTCACATCCAGTCTACATGTGTTTAGTAGACTTGGAGAAGGTCTATGAGTCCTGTGGGGGTTCTGAGGGAACACGAGGAACCATGAACATCACTGAGATTAATGTTCTTTAATTACTGCTATCTGTGTAAAATGTGTGTGTGTGTGTGTGTGTGTTTTCTCATATTCATAACTTCTCTTCTCTTTGGAAACTCACAAGTTTATTTTAATAACCTTTTATGTCTTTGATTGATGCTCAGTGTTTCCACTATAAATATAAAAACTAAATATTTGGATATGTTAGCATGTCCTCACAAAACACCATTAAGTGTTAGCATCGAGCTAATAATGTAGATTTAGTCAGTGTTAACATTTAATAGCATTTTTTTAAAACTTAAAACATGTTTGGGTTTTATGTTTCTTTGTTTTCTTTTTCACAATATGTTTTGCTGAAGACGACGATTAAAAGAATAGAAGAAGAAGAATACTAATGCTGAAGCTTGTAGTTCAGTTTATCTGTCTTTAGACAGTTAAAGGTTATAAACACAGTAATGAGGAAACTACAGCGTCATACATATTACCATGAAGAACCTACAGAGGGATTAAGATGATTTATGAATGTGTGTTGGGATCATAATCCACAATGAGCTCTTCACTGGATGGATGCAGCCTCATTAGTATTCCCTCATCTCATTAGTACTCCATTAGTTCTACAGATCCAGAGAACATGAACATCAGATGAAAACAAAGAATAAACACTGTTTAGCTTGTTTCCTCCGTTTTGTTGCTGATTGTTTCTTTTTTTATATTTCATATATTTATTTCTCCGTCTGTCAGCTGAGGAGTTTATAATATAATATTATATATATATATAATATATATATAATATAGAAACACAATGTGAGTTCAGCTGAGGAACATTCTTCTGTGTCTTCATCTTCATCACTCTGAGTCTCTTAAAGAAACAGAAATCAGAATTAAAAAAGACTAAATGTGTTTGTATTTATAGGTCTGAACAATAAACAATAAAACATCCTCTGAGGAAAAGAAAGAGAAACAGGAAGTTACACAGACCTTCACATCAGTTCACTGGACATGATTTGGGTTTCAAAGGTCAGGGTTCATCCTCTGGGAACTAGAATCTCTAGAAGAAAGAACATGAAGCGTTCTTCCTCTGAGCAGGAGTAAAGCAGTAAGATGGGGAGAGGTGGATCGATGCTCCTTGTTGACAGGTCAGCCTGGTTGACCTTTGACCTGTGACCCTTCCTCATGTACATCCAATCAGAGGGGCTGACCTGCCGATCACAGGTATTGATCGGTTTGTTTTTACCTTGTTGAGCAATAATTCAGACGGAGCAGGCTGTGGTTAGCCGTTAGCTCACCGCGTCTCCAACGGTTACACACAGTAGAGATCAACACGTTGTGACTGAGAAGACGACCTGAGTCTGACTGATCTCCTCCTGTGTCTTTACCTCACCTGTCCCACCTGTTAGGACCTGGTTTAAATGAAGAGAACTGATGAGTTCTTCCTGAAAGTTCCTCTGAAGACTGAAGTCAACCTGAACACTGTGTGTGTGTGTGTGTGTGTGTGTGTGTGTGTGTGTGTGTGTGTGTGTGTGTGTGTGTAACAGAGACAGGAACACACACACTCTCCTCAGACTCCCTGTTAGTTTGTTAGTTCTGCACTGAGCCATCAATCAAGTGTATTGATTGATGGCTCAGTGCATTCATAGGGACGTTCTGTGTAATGTAAATAAACACACACACACACACTGCATTGATCCGAGCTCCTCTGGGTTTCTTTTTGTTCAATGATTTAGGAGCAGAGTGAGACCTCCTGCCTCCAGTTGTCACCTCTCTGACTGCTGATGGATGAGATGAACTGTGTGTGTGTGTGTTACCATGGCGATGACAGCATTCAGAACAATGAGGAGAGGAATCATCTTATTATTATAATAATTAATATTTAAAGATAAACTGCTTCATCAGGATTTCAGGTTATTTGTGTATTTCTCATATTTTTACTTGATTTCTCTTAAACGTATGATGTGAAACCTGCAGTTTGTTTGAAGAAGAAGAAAATGAAGAAGATGAAGAAATGTTCAGTATTGATTGAAACAAAATAACATCATGAACAGAATAATTAAAGAAATGTGAAGCTATAAACAAAATCATATAAAAGTGGAGGAAAGACTAAAACAAATCTAAACTTTATGTTCTTTACTGTCTCACAGAGACATTAAAGATGTTCCTCAGATGTTTCCAGATGTTCCTCAGCTCAGATGTTTCCAGATGTTTGCAGATGTTCCTCAGAGCAGCTCAGATGTTCTCAGCTCAGATGTTTCCAGATGTTCCTCAGAGCAGCTCAGATGTTTCCAGATGTTCCTCAGCTCAGATGAACTTCATTACAAACACTCATCATGAAGACAGGATCACGTGATGAACTTTAATGAATGCTTCCGGTTTTAAAGCCTCTGGAACGTTTTCTAAAGTCAAGTGCAATGAACCCGGATGTCTGGTGTCTCCTGGCTGCAGATGATGAAGATGATGAAGATGAAGATCATGTGTCCCAGAATGCATCAAACCCGAGAGCGGCACTCCCAGTGCCTAAAAGAGGCTTTTTACCGGCACCAGGAGGGAGGGGGGGGAGAGAGAGAGGGAGAGAGAGAGAGAGAGAGACAGAGGGAGAGAGACAGAGGAGAGACAGAGGGAGAGGGAGACAGAGTTTAAGGAGACTTTATTGAGTCAGTTTTTTAAGACTCAATTAAAAAGCCACACTTCTAAAATACATAAATAAATAAATAATTTACACAAGGTAATCAGCATACACAAGCTCTCCTGCTGAGACAGAACACAAACTATTTTGAAAACACCAGAGATCGTTAAAAGAGTCCAGATCTCCTGCTGCTTTATAAAAACTAAAATCCACCAGTATTCTGGATTTGATCATGCCTCTGCAGACAGGGACGGGCTCAGCATGGAGGTTTTCCTCCACCTTTCTCTTCCTGGTTATGTACACCGCCATCTTGGCCTGCCCTAAAACAAAGTTTAAAAGCTGGCTCTTCTGTTTGTGCTGGCGAGTGTATCTAAAACCAAGAATAAAAACCTGCTTGCTAAAAACCTCTTTAAAACTGGTAAAAACAACTTGTAAAAACAGAAACAAAGCAGAAAGACGAGGACACTCATAAAAACAGTGAAAGATAGTTTCTCTCCTGCCACAAAATGGGCATTTGTCTTTCACCGCTTGGTTTATGATGGCTACAAATGCGTTCACTGCCATTATTCCATGGAGTACTCTCCACTGGAGGTCCCCGTGTCTCTTACTCAGTGGAGGTTTGTACAAAGACCTCCACTGAGGTCCGGAACCTTGATCTAGTCCAAAGTAGTTCCTCCATGGAGTGTCAGTCCTTTTGTCCAGTGTTTTTGTGTGTAGTGTTTTTACCATTAGTTTATATAGGGTTTTTCCGGAGGCTCCCTCCAGGGAGACCGGGTGAGCTGGCTGCAGCAGAGGCCCAGAACAGTTTTTAAAATCCAAAGCCAGGAAGGTGGCGGGAAAAGGGTCCTCCACGTTCGGGGACCCGGATCCATTGCTAAAAGATTTTAAAAGCAGGATGTCTTGACCTGTGAGTTCCTGTCTCCAGTGAAGAAGGACTTGTCCAATGAACCTGGTGGACCTGATCCCCAAACGAGTTGCCAGCCCCGTGGGGTCCTCCAGTTGGGGTCCGGCCAGCTCCACCACCTGGCCCAGCGTGGAGACCCTGCAGCCTGCAGCAGTCTGGACAGGGTGGCCCCCGCCCAGCTGGGATGAGTGAGAACATTCCCATACAGGACGGGCTCCTGCAGCAGCCAGTGCAGCGAGGCCCCCTGTTGCTTCCGCTCCTGTTTTAGCAGGTTCCACACTGTAAAAACACTTTTATAAAAACCAGGAAGAGATGATGCCATTACCTTATTATTATTCATTAAAAACAAGCTAAAATCCAGACCCAGGCTGTTAAAACGTTGCAGGATGCATCGGGATAGAGGTCTCCACAGAGTGTCCTCTGGCCCAGTCAGCAGCCTCTGGAGGAACTGGAGGCGGAAGGCAGCGCCCCTGCTGGCCAGATGGATCAGGCCCTGCCCCCCCTCCTCCTTGGGAAGGAAAAGGACACTCTGTGGGACCCAGTGCATCCTGCCCCAAAAGAAATCCACTAAAACCCGTTGTACCTCTGATAGGAGGGAAGCCGGAGGATCGACACAGGCCAGCCGGTGCCACAGGGAGGACGAGACCAGGTTGTTGAGGATCAGGGTGCGCCCTCTGTAAGACATTTTAGGAAGGAGCCACTTCCACCTGCTGAGGCGCCCCTTCACCTTCTCAACCACGTTGTCCCAGTTCTTGCTTTTTGAGGTCTCGTCCCCAAAAATACCCCAAGGTATTTGAGTCCTCCCTTCTTCCAAACCAGGCCACCAGGCAGCCTGAGCCGACCCCCCAGCTCCCCCCGACCATCAGAGCCTCGCTCTTCCCCCAGTTCACCTTCGCAGAAGAAATACGACTAAAATCTTTTATGGTGTCAGTTAAAAAGTCAATGTCTTGTTGTTTATTGACCAACACAATCAGATCATCAGCATAGACAGACAGTTTAAAAGACACATCACACTGGGGGAAGCTCACACCATTTAGATTCATCCTCAGTTTGTGGAGCAGAGGCTCGATGGCCAGAGAGTACAACATCCCAGAGAGAGAGCAGCCCTGCCTCACCCCTCTCTGGACGCAAAAGGTGCACTCAGCCCGCCATTTATTTTCAGGACACTCGCAATGTCACTGTAGAGAACCCGGATCATAGCTATAAAGCCTGGGTTGAACCCAAAGGCAGCCAGAGTCT
>NW_026551916.1:0-1868 GCF_027596085.1 Anoplopoma fimbria | reverse complement strand
TATATATATGTATATATATATATATATATATGTATATATATATATATATGTATATATATGTATATATATATATGTATATATATATATGTGTATATATGTATATATATGTGTATATATGTATATATATATGTATATATATGTATATATATGTATATATATGTATATGTATGTGTATATATGTATGTGTATATATATATATATGTATGTGTATATATATATATGTATATATGTATGTGTATATATATATGTATATATGTATATATATACAGTGGGTACGGAAAGTATTCAGACCCCTTTAAGCTAAAATCGAAAAGTTCATTTTTTTTTTCGCATTAATGTACACTCAGCAACCCATCTTGACAGAAAAAAACAGAAATGTAGAAATTTTTGCAAATTTATTAAAAAGAAAAACTGAAATATCACATGGTCATAAGTATTCAGACCCTTTGCTGTGACACTCATATTTAACTCACATGCACCCATTTCTTCTGATCCTCCTTGACATGGTTCTACTCCTTCATTGGAATGATCCAGCAAGTTTAATTAAACTGATTGGACTTGATTAGGAAAGGCACACACCTGTCTATATAAGACCTTACAGATCTCACAGTGCATGTCAGAACAAATGAGAATCATGAGGTTGGTGGAACTGCCCAAGGAGCTCTCCAGAGACAGAATTGTTTAGGTCAGGGCACAGATCTGGCCAAGGTTACAAAAGAATTTCTGCAGCACTCAAGGTTCCTAAGAGCACAGTCCTCCATAATCCTTAAATGGAAGAAGTATGGGATGACCAGAACCTTCCTAGACCTGGCCAGTCTGCCAAACTGAGCAATCGTGGGAGAAGAGCCTTTCTTCCAGAGATAAAGAAGAACCCAAAGATCACTGTGGCTGAGCTCCAGAGATGCAGTAGGGAGATGGGAAAAGTTCCACAAAGTCAACTATCACTGCAGCCCTCCACTGTCGGGATTTATGGCAGAGTGGCCCGAGCAGTGCCTCTTTTCAGTGCAAGACATATGAAAGCCGCATAGAGTTTGCCAAAAAACACATGGAGGACTCCCAAACTATGAGAAATAAGATTCTCTGGTCTGATGAGACCAAGATTGTGTTTTTTGGCAAATTCTATGCGGTATGTGTGGAGAAAACCAGGCACTGCTCATCACTCTGCCCAATACAATCCCAACAGTGAAACATGGTGGTGGCAGCATCATGCTGACTTTGGGTGTTTTTCAGCTGCAGGGACAGGATCTCTGGTTGCAATTGAAGGAAAGATGATCTTTGGGCCAAGTCTTTATCCTGGAAGAAAACCTTCTCCCAGAGTGCTCAGGACCTCAGACTGGGTCTAGGAAGGTTCACCTTCAACAAGACAATGACCCGAAGCACCAGCTAAAATAACAAAGGCCACTGTGCTCTTAGGAACAAGTCTGTGACCATTCTTGAACCTTGGCCCAGCCAGTGCCTTGACCTAAACCCAATTGAGCATCTCTGGAGAGACCTGAAAATGGCTGTCCACCAATTCACCATCAACCTGACAGAACTGGAGAGGATCTGCAAGGAAGAATGGCAGGTGATCCCCTAATCCAGGTGTGAATCACTTTAATTGCATCATTCCCAATGAAGACTCATGGCTGTACTAGCTCAAAAGAAATGGACAGCTTCTACTCAATACTGTCAGCAAAGGGTCTGAATACTTATGACCATGTGATATTTCAGTTTTCTTTTTTAATAAATTTGCAAAAATTTCTACATTTCTGTTTTTTTCTGTCAAGATGGGTTGCTGAGTGTACATTAATGCGAAAAAAAATGAACTTTTTCGATTTTAGCAAATGGCTGCAATGAAACAAAGGTGAAAAATTTAAAGGGTCTGAATA
>NW_026551915.1:0-4372 GCF_027596085.1 Anoplopoma fimbria | reverse complement strand
GGCCCTTACTTGAAGAAACTCATGTAAAGTATGGTTTCCTGTCAGAAAAGACACTTTTGGGGTATCATGTTTTCATGAAAACACAAGTAAACTTGTTATTATGAGTCCAGAGGCCCTTATTTGAAGAAACTCATGTAAAGTATGAATTCCTGTCAGAAAAGACACTTTTGGGGAATTTTAAGGCTGAAACGTCTTTTTGCAGCAGAAAAGCTGTAAATGCATCTAAAGGTGATGAAAGTATCATGTTTTCATGAAAACACAAGGAAACTTGTTATTATGAGTCCAGAGGCCCTTACTTGAAGAAACTCATGTAAAGTATGGTTTCCTGTCAGAAAAGACACTTTAGGTTTTTAAGGCTGAAACGGTAAATGCATCTAAAGGTGATGAAAGTATCATGTTTTCATGAAAACACAAGGAAACTTGTTATTATGAGTCCAGAGGCCCTTACTTGAAGAAACTCATGTAAAGTATGAATTCCTGTCAGAAAAGACACTTTTGGGGTATTTTCAGGCTGAAACGTCTTTTTGCAGCAGAAAAGCTGTAAATGCATCTAAAGGTGATGAAAGTATCATGTTTTCATGAAAACACAAGGAAACTTGTTATTATGAGTCCAGAGGCCCTTACTTGAAGAAACTCATGTAAAGTATGGTTTCCTGTCAGAAAAGACACTTTTGGGGTATTTTCAGGCTGAAACGACTTTTGCAGCAGAAAGCTGTAAATGCATCTAAAAGTGATGCATTTACATGAAAACACAAGGAAACTTGTTATTATGAGTCCAGAGGCCCTTACTTGAAGAAACTCATGTAAAGTATGGTTTCCTGTCAGAAAAGACACTTTTGGGGTATTTTAAGGCTGAAACGTCTTTTTGCAGCAGAAAAGCTGTAAATGCATCTAAAAGTGATGAAAGTATCATTTTTCATGAAAACACAAGGAAACTTGTTATTATGAGTCCAGAGGCCCTTACTTGAAGAAACTCATGTAAAGTATGGTTTCCTGTCAGAAAAGACACTTTTGGGGTATTTTAAGGCTGAAACGTCTTTTTGCAGCAGAAAAGCTGTAAATGCATCTAAAGGTGATGAAAGTATCATGTTTTCATGAAAACACAAGGAAACTTGTTATTATGAGTCCAGAGGCCCTTACTTGAAGAAACTCATGTAAAGTATGAATTCCTGTCAGAAAAGACACTTTTGGGGTATTTTAAGGCTGAAACGTCTTTTTGCAGCAGAAAAGCTGTAAATGCATCTAAAGGTGATGAAAGTATCATGTTTTCATGAAAACACAAGGAAACTTGTTATTATGAGTCCAGAGGCCCTTACTTGAAGAAACTCATGTAAAGTATGGTTTCCTGTCAGAAAAGACACTTTTGGGGTATTTTAAGGCTGAAACGTTTTTTGGCAGCAGAAAAGCTGTAAGTGCACCTAAAAGTGATGAAAGTATCATGTTTTCATGAAAACACAAGGAAACTTGTTATTATGAGTCCAGAGGCCCTTACTTGAAGAAACTCATGTAAAGTATGAATTCCTGTCAGAAAAGACACTTTTGGGGTATTTTAAGGCTGAAACGTCTTTTTGCAGCAGAAAAGCTGTAAATGCATCTAAAGGTGATGAAAGTATCATGTTTTCATGAAAACACAAGGAAACTTGTTATTATGAGTCCAGAGGCCCTTACTTGAAGAAAGTCATGTAAAGTATGAATTCCTGTGAGAAAAGACACTTTTGGGGTATTTTAAGGCTGAAACGTCTTTTTGCAGCAGAAAAGCTGTAAATGCATCTAAAAGTGATGCATTTACATGAAAACACAAGGAAACTTGTTATTATGAGTCCAGAGGCCCTTACTTGAAGAAACTCATGTAAAGTATGAATTCCTGTCAGAAAAGACACTTTTGGGGTATTTTCAAGGCTGAAACGTCTTTTTGCAGCAGAAAAGCTGTAAATGCATCTAAAAGTGATGCATTTACATGAAAACACAAGGAAACTTGTTATTATGAGTCCAGAGGCCCTTACTTGAAGAAACTCATGTAAAGTATGGTTTCCTGTCAGAAAAGACACTTTTGGGGTATTTTAAGGCTGAAACGTCTTTTGAGCAGAAAAGCTGTAAATGCATCTAAAAGTGATGAAAGTATCATGTTTTCATGAAAACACAAGGAAACTTGTTATTATGAGTCCAGAGGCCCTTACTTGAAGAAACTCATGTAAAGTATGAATTCCTGTCAGAAAAGACACTTTTGGGGTATTTTAAGGCTGAAACGTCTTTTTGCAGCAGAAAAGCTGTAAATGCATCTAAAAGTGATGAAAGTATCATTTACATGAAAACACAAGGAAACTTGTTATTATGAGTCCAGAGGCCCTTACTTGAAGAAACTCATGTAAAGTATGAATTCCTGTCAGAAAAGACACTTTTGGGGTATTTTAAGGCTGAAACGTCTTTTGCAGCAGAAAAGCTGTAAATGCATCTAAAAGTGATGAAAGTATCATGTTTTCATGAAAACACAAGGAAACTTGTTATTATGAGTCCAGAGGCCCTTACTTGAAGAAACTCATGTAAAGTATGAATTCCTGTCAGAAAAGACACTTTTGGGGTATTTTAAGGCTGAAACGTCTTTTTGCAGCAGAAAAGCTGTAAATGCATCTAAAGGTGATGAAAGTATCATGTTTTCATGAAAACACAAGGAAACTTGTTATTATGAGTCCAGAGGCCCTTACTTGAAGAAACTCATGTAAAGTATGAATTCCTGTCAGAAAAGACACTTTTGGGGTATTTTAAGGCTGAAACGTCTTTTGCAGCAGAAAAGCTGTAAATGCATCTTTGGGATGCATTTTTCATGAAAACACAAGTAAACTTGTTATTATGAGTCCAGAGGCCCTTACTTGAAGAAACTCATGTAAAGTATGAATTCCTGTCAGAAAAGACACTTTTGGGGTATTTTAAGGCTGAAACGTCTTTTTGCAGCAGAAAAGCTGTAAATGCATCTAAAAGGTGATGAGTATCATTTACATGAAAACACAAGGAAACTTGTTATTATGAGTCCAGAGGCCCTTACTTGAAGAAACTCATGTAAAGTATGGTTTCCTGTCAGAAAAGACACTTTTGGGGTATTTTAAGGCTGAAACGTCTTTTTGAGCAGAAAAGCTGTAAATGCATCTAAAAGTGATGAAAGTATCATGTTTTCATGAAAACACAAGGAAACTTGTTATTATGAGTCCAGAGGCCCTTACTTGAAGAAACTCATGTAAAGTATGAATTCCTGTCAGAAAAGACACTTTTGGGGTATTTTAAGGCTGAAACGTCTTTTTGCAGCAGAAAAGCTGTAAATGCATCTAAAAGTGATGAAAGTATCATGTTTTCATGAAAACACAAGGAAACTTGTTATTATGAGTCCAGAGGCCCTTACTTGAAGAAACTCATGTAAAGTATGAATTCCTGTCAGAAAAGACACTTTTGGGGTATTTTAAGGCTGAAACGTCTTTTTGCAGCAGAAAAGCTGTAAATGCATCTAAAAGTGATGCATTTACATGAAAACACAAGGAAACTTGTTATTATGAGTCCAGAGGCCCTTACTTGAAGAAACTCATGTAAAGTATGAATTTCCTGTCAGAAAAGACACTTTTGGGGTATTTTAAGGCTGAAACGTCTTTTTGCAGCAGAAAAGCTGTAAATGCATCTAAAAGCGATGAAAGTATCATGTTTTCATGAAAACACAAGTAAACTTGTTATTATGAGTCCAGAGGCCCTTACTTGAAGAAACTCATGTAAAGTATGAATTCCTGTCAGAAAAGACACTTTTGGGGTATTTTAAGGCTGAAACGTCTTTTTGCAGCAGAAAAGCTGTAAATGCATCTAAAGGTGATGAAAGTATCATGTTTTCATGAAAACACAAGGAAACTTGTTATTATGAGTCCAGAGGCCCTTACTTGAAGAAACTCATGTAAAGTATGGTTTCCTGTCAGAAAAGACACTTTTGGGGTATTTTAAGGCTGAAACGTCTTTTTGCAGCAGAAAGCTAAATGCATCTAAAAGTGATGCATTTACATGAAAACATAAGGAAACTTGTTATTATGAGTCCAGAGGCCCTTACTTGAAGAAACTCATGTAAAGTATGGTTTCCTGTCAGAAAAGACACTTTGGGGTATTTTAAGGCTGAAACGTCTTTTTGCAGCAGAAAAGCTGTAAATGCATCTAAAGGTGATGAAAGTATCATGTTTTCATGAAAACACAAGTAAACTTGTTATTATGAGTCCAGAGGCCCTTACTTGAAGAAACTCATGTAAAGTATGGTTTCCTGTCAGAAAAGACACTTTTGGGGTATTTTCAGGCTGAAACGTCTTTTTGCAGCAGAAAAGCTGTAAATGCATCTAAAGGTGATGAAAGTATC